>NC_050447.1:70928970-71023970 GCF_903995425.1 Onychomys torridus | reverse complement strand
AGTCCTCTTTGGGCCACCCAGCCTCTAGAAGCCCGTGACACTCCAGGGAAAGTCTCTTCCTACCTTTTGTTGTTGGCTGTGTTTCTGGGTATCCCAGAAGGATGAGCAGCAGGGACAGTCCTGGGCTGTGGATTTCAAACTGGGACACCAAGTGCTACCTCTTTGTGGAAAGTTTTCTGTTTTGTATGCATGGGATTTCGGCAGGTGGGATAATTTGTTGACTATATAAATAAAGCTGCCATCAGGATCATTTAAGAGGTTAGGTCAGTGATCAGAAGTTGTTGATGAAGTTGGACAGATGACATCTGCTCTGATTTAGTCTCCAAAATAATGATTGCAAGAATGATTGAGGACATTTGTCCTAACTCAGGGGCTCTTATGTCCCTCGCTGCCTTTGGTAATAGATTGTTAATGTGAAAGTGTGAGCAAGATAAACTCCTCTCTCCAAGTTTCTTTTCATCATGTTTTTTTGTTTGTTTTGTTTTTTATTTTATCACAGCAATAGAAATCCCAAACAAGAAAGGAACTTGCTTTCTCCTTTAGAATGCAATATGGACTATGAGCCAACGATGCTGGGTCCCTGGGAAATGAAACACATGGGTTTGGCAGCCATAGGTGGATGTAGAAGTTGATTATCTTGTCAACCCCTGACTTCTGGGGAACTTCAATTTACTGGACTCACAACCTTAGGCTGTCTTTGGGATGAGAGATTCTGTTAGAGGACAGCATCCAAAGTAAAGCCATGGCTACCTCTTGGCTATTTTGAGCTTCTAGAAGCACCAGTTTAGTAGGCAAAGGACTCATGTTCCTTGTAATGATAATTGGCACTGAGTATCACATAGAATTAGGGCCGATATTGCACAATGGGGTAAGGAAGATACCTTGGTCTATTTGTGCTGTGGTTATAAAACACCTGAGTGTGGATGATTCATAAAGTATAGAAATTTATTCCCAAAGTTGTCTGGACAATCAAAGTATTGACATTTCATGTCTAGTGAGGTCCCTCTTGACTGTGTCCTCAATATGGTGGAAGAGCAGAAGAGAGAAAACTCACTCTCATGAGCACTTTATGGTAAATTCCTAATCCATTCATCAGTGCCCATGGCCTGATCACCTCTTGAAGGGCCTGACTTCTTAATACCCTCACAATAAATATTAAACTTCAACATGATTTTTTAGACCATTCAAACTGTCATTTGCACCACAGCAGAGGAGTATGTTGGAGCCCAGGGGATCCATCAGGAGCTTGTTGACACTTTCAAACCATTGACTGCAAGAATCCAACAATGGTGACAATCACAGAATAACAAGGGGGCTCAGAGCCCCCTAGGGAGGGGGACCTGGGTTGTCCGTAACATGAAACTAAAACCAAAGGCAACAGAACCCTCAGCACGGTTGCTGCCAGTTTCAGCAATGAGGCTGTGAAGCTGCGACACTTTGCCCTGCTCTCTGATGGCTTTCTGGGTATTGTTACTCCGACGGAAGGCCCAGCTCAGTCACTTTTTGTCGTTTGAGGTTGGGACCAGCTACTACCTTGAAAGACAAGTGAACACGGCAAGCGTGGATTTGAGCTGGTACCATACTTCCATCCTTTGCCGTTCCTCTCTCCACCAAAGGCTGTTCACCCTGAAGACTGTCTCCAGGGCCTGGAGACAATGCTCAACTTGCTTTCTGGCAATCTAGAAGTGGTGGAGATGTAACAGTCTGGAAAGTAGCTCTGAACCCATAACAGGTAGGGAATGGATGAGAAAATACTATCTTGCCCCTCACTGTCTCTCAGGGGACCATCACCTTCAGTCGTTCTTAGTGGTACTACCTTGATCGTTGATGTCTGACTTTGTCTGGGGCAGAATGAGTAAGCATGTATTCATCTTAGATAGAGCACCAACAATTCAAAGACACAATTCCCCCAAGTCTGGCTTAGTGAACTGGTAGGTTTATCAGAGTTACTTACAGGATCATGCGTGACTCAAGGACAGCTGCCTCACCAAAAAATTCCACCCCAGCACGGGTGATGACTCACACACTTGGAGGCCATTCAGCTGGTCAGAGGGTCTCTTCCCCTTGCAGCTGTGCTTACATCACACAGAGGAGGGACTCTATGAATCTTTTAAGTTTCAGAAGCTTCCTGATACATGTAAGTTTTATTTACCTCTCAATTGCTGTGAATAATGTTCATAGAGAATAATACACATGTAGAGGGACACACAGCTCCAGAGTGATGGCATTGGATGCCTGGATAAAGGTGTAAAACATCACTCCCATCCTGTGAGCCTATGTAGATGTCAGCTTTAGTAAACATTGGAGAAGGATTTTCCAAAGCCATTAATAATTATTTTCTCTAGCAGCATGTGGGTGATTGGCTTGCACTAAACTCCTACCATCACCTGATAACTACAGCTCTCTTTCCTGTTTCTTCCATTCTAGTGGGTGCACAGTGATATCACACTGTAGCTTTGATTTGCAGTTCTCTGGTGACAGGGCTGAGGGACACAGTCTTCATATTTACTGCCCTGTGGAAGCCTTGTTTTGTGAAATGTCAGTTCCAGGTTTGTTTGTTAGTTTTTCTATCAGTTTATTTGCTGTTTGCTTATTGATTAGTAGGACTTCCTCATGGAATCAAGGAAGGAGGCCTTTGTCAGCTGCTCTAGAAGAAATAAAGATGGAATACTAGAGGAGAGTGGAATCTCCATCACTATTACCAGCACCAGTGTATGAAGAAAAGACAGAGGCTGTGCCACAGAAAGAAGGCCAGGTGACAGGGCATCTAGAGATTGGTGGCATGTTGCTATAGGTTCAGGAGCACAAAGGCTTCCTGGCCATCACCAGGGATTAGGAGAGTTGTGAATGGTTCCTATTTCAGTGCATGCCATCAGAGGGGGCATGGGCCAGCCCTTCAACCTCAGACTTCCAGACTCTAAGCTTCAAGTTAATTACTTTCAAGTGTCATAAGGTGTGGTGTTGGGTTATACTGGTACAAGAGAAAGACACAAGGTGCATGCCTGTCTACATGGCACTCAGCTCTCGGGTTTTAGGCGATCTTTTCTCTCTCTTCTGCTCTGCACTGCTGTCCATGCCATCCAGTCAGAGCACGTGGCCTCATGGCTCAGGCAAATGCCTTCAAATAGAGAAAAGAAAAAAAAGGCTTTTTACATTTCCTGAATATATGAACACACTTTTTTTTAGTAGAAAAATGTAACTATAAAAAAAAATGTGCGGAAGTCTGTTCTGGCTCATTCTTCATCTGGCCACTTTTTCTTTTTAACCTTTCACTGCCAACACTTTTTATGTGATGAGGGAATGTGAGGAGTTCCCTTTTGCTCACTCCAGGTTCTCTCTCTCTCTCTCTCTCTCTCTCTCTCTCTCTCCCCCCTCCCTTCCCTGTTTCTCTGTTTCTCTGTCTGCCTCTGTCTCTCTATGTTTCTGTCTTTGTGTTTTTCTGTCTGTCTGTCTCTCTGTGTGTCTGTCTACATGTCTGTTCATTTCTCTCTCTCTCTCTCTGTCTGTCTGTCTCTCTCTCTCTGTTCGTGTGTGTGTGTGTGTGTGTGTGTGTGTGTGTGTGTGCACGTGTGTGCATGTGCATGTGCGTGTGTGTTCGTGTGGTGTGTCTTCTCCATCCTCATAGAAAATGGAGTGAAATGGGGATGGATTGAATAGTGTGTTAGGATTCAGTCACCAAAAACAAAAACAAACAAACAAAAAATAGCAACCATCCCAACTAGCTGAGGCAGAAAGGAATTTGAAACAAGATATAGGTGTCTGACAAAGACAAAGCAAACCACACTGGGCAGGACTTGAGCAGCACCAGGGAAGTCCTGGGAGTCCTCCTGCCTCTGCAGTGTGGGTAGCTGGCGGCTTCTGCTGCCATCATTGGAGGCAGGAAACCTGCTTATAGAGTCATTCTGTCTGTGTCCTGGTTTATGCCAGCAAAGGGAAGCTGGCCACCCTCCCATCTCTCTTCAGAATAATTCTCTATTTATATCTGGCATGAATTGCTTGAACCTAAATCATACCCAAGCCTCCAGATGCAGGAAAGGCTCAGAAATAGGGTTGTTCTTGACCTTCAAGCCTCTGCAGCACAGAAAGGCACATGAAGAGGCTGAAATGGATGCAGTGAACCAGACTGTAGTTTCTACCAGAGACAGGAAGCTGCTTCTTTGTTGCCATGGTCTTTGTCAGGAGGGTGGGTTCAGAAAGCTATCCTCAATTTGTATAGCTTCCCCACCGTACCTTCTTTGGGCAGACTGTAACATTTTGTCTGCCTCTCTCCCTGCTGTCTGGCAGCTCTGGATTTGAGATTTAACTCTCTGTGATGCCCTCCTCTGTGATGGTTATGCTAACACTAGTGACTTGAACATGCCAGGAAATCAGAACAGCCATTCCCCTGTCCATGGTTAGGGCTACCGGACTTCCTGGCTGGTGTGTCTTGCCAATGTTTGAGGCAAGAGGCAATTCTCTAACCCTGTAAGCACAGTGTCCCTCTACCATGGCTTTTGTTCTGACAGCCCTGTTCCTGGGATGGGCTACAGCTCTAACAATAGCACCACATGGCATTCTGCCTCTAAATTACCTCCGATCTGCTCTCTATCCTTCTCTCCCATGATGCAGCTGACTGTCGGTACTTTTGAAATAGGATCAACAACACATGCTGCTAATTGGCACTAGCACACGATCACACATATGTAATGTGTGTGGTCTAGCCACCCCGTTCCACCGTGACTCAAACCTTACAAGACAGCCCTGGAACAGCCTCTGCCAATGGGATAAAGATGCACTCTGGCAATGGCCCCACCTGGTCAGACAGGGAAGAGGATGGAGCTGTGAGGATGCCAAACCTGCCAGCCATTTTGTGCCTTCTAGTCAAGTGTGACGATGATAGGTGAGCCAAGCTGACCTGCATTTGTGTGGCTCTGGTGTGAGGTAAGAATTTGGGGGTTTTATGAACCCCTGTGACAGTTGGCTCCAGGCTCTGGGAAAGAAGAAACTGTTCCTTGGCCCTCCTGAGCTGCTGATGCTCAGACTCATTGTAGTAGTAGATCAGATCACATTGAATCTTAGGAGAAAGAACAGTGGGCTCAGGGCTTACACATTATACACAGTAGTGTGTGATGAGTCGAATCCTTCTGGTTTCATGTCCTGAGTCCTCAATCTGAACGTGTTTTTATGCCATAATATCTATCAGCGCCCTGGCAGGAAACAGGTGGGATAGCGAACGAGTTAGTTAAAGGAACCTCTTTTATTTTAAGAAGGTAAGAAAGGCTTACTCATGTCAAAGGGCGTGTGTGTGTGTGTGTGTGTGTGTGTGTGTGTGTGTGTGTGTGTGTTTTACAATGGAATTTTGTAGGAGGAAAGAAAAGTCTAATTCAATTCCCAAGTACAAGGAAAAATGAGGCTGGAAGCCAAAAAATTATCAAGAGGAAATAGCAAACCTAGGGTATGATTTTTTTAATAGACCGACCCTCATCAGAGAAGCTTCTTGCAGTGTTGATACACAGACCCACAACTGGACAATGTGCAGAGCCTGTGAGACTTTGGAGTTCTCAGTCCTAATTGGGATGTTTTCAACAAAGCCTTCCCCTCTGGGCTCAGAGATCTATGTAGAAGAGGGGGAATATTCTAAAAGCCAGAGGTGGTAGATGACTCCAAGGAGACAGTGTCTTCCAGACAAAAAGACTGATGCACATGTGAACTCAGAGACTGTGAGAACATGGGCAAGACCTGTCGAGGTTCAAACCAGACAAAAATCCCGGCAGTGGCCGGGCGGTGGTGGCGCACACCTGTAATCCCAGCACTCGGGAGGCAGAGGCAGGTGGATCTCTGTGAGTTCGAGGCCAGCCTGGTCTACAGAGCTAGTCCAGGACAGACTCCAAAGCTACAGAGAAACCCTGTCTCAAAAACAAAACAAAACAAAACAAAACAAAATCCCAGCACTGAAAAGGGGAAGTGGACAAAAGGTCCCACCTCTAACCAAGACGCTATTTGCAATGGATATCTGCTTGGGAGAGGAAAATCAGTTTTCTCCAGTGGAATGTCCCTGGGTATATCAACCACACTCCAGGGCAGGCCCCATGCCCAGGAACAGTTAGCCAGCACAAAGTGGTTGTTTGTATTTTTGTTTGTTTGTTTTGTGTGTGTACACTTTTGGTTTTTGTTTTGGTATTTGGTGGCTAGGGAGATGAGGAAGATCTGAGAGGAGTTGTGGGAGGCTCAAATAAGATCAAAATATTTATATGAAAATTTTTAATAAAAAGGAAAAATGTTATTAAAATAGAACACTATATCCATTCCTGGACACATTGGCAATATAGTCTTTTGTAGAATTATTATTAGTGAGCATAGAAAGAAGTAGGTTATATACATGTGTATAATGGTACTTCATATTTGCCTCTCTTTTCCCCTCTGTTATACCCATGTCATCTTTCCACTGGTCCCTTAATCTCTCTAGTTTACCTTTTGATTTCATACACACACACACACACACACACACACACACACACACACACACACACTGTGTATGTGACTTATTTTGTTTAATGTGATGGTCTCCAATCCCATCCCTTTTCCTGATATGGCATAATTTTGTTCCTTTGTGCAGCTTCAGGAAACCATTGTGTATATCCCACATTTTCTTTAACTAGTCCCCTGATGATGGACATCTAGGCCTGTAGCCTAGCTGTTGGTGACTGCGTTTAAGTAAACACAGAGTGACCATCTATTTGGTATTCTCACTTCGACTCCTTTGGCAAATGCCCAGCAGTGATAGAGCTGGATCAAACAATAGATCTAGTTTTAGTTTTCGGAGGAACTTCTGTACAAATTTGGTAATGGCTGCACTAATTTACGTTGCTATCAGCTCTGTGCAAGGGTCCCTATTTTTTGAGGGATTCTTGCTAGGCCAAGTCACCAGGGCTCTTGCTAAGAGCAGGCAAGGGTTGTAAGATAGTAGGGGTGGAAAAAAAAAGAATAATTTGACCAAAATTAACAGTAAGGGACACGGCGGGCTGAAGAGATGGCTTGGCAGTTAAGAGTACTTGCTGCTTTTGCAGACAAGCACGGTTCAATACCCAGCACCCACATGGCAGCTTACAATTGTCTATAACTCCAGTTCCAGGGGATCTAGTACATATAAGTAGGCAAAACACTCATAAATTAAAATATAAATAAATAAATGCATTAAAATTTAAAAATAAGCCAGGCAGTGGTGGCACACCCCTTTAATCCCAGCACTTAGGAGACAGAGGCAGGTAGATCTCTGTGAGTTCGAGGCCAGCCTGGTCTACAAAGCGAGTTCCAGGACAGCCAGGACTGTTACACAGAGAAAACTTGTCTTAAAAAACAAATAGTACAACAACAACAGCAACAAAAAATAAAAAGAGAAGGAACTTTTGGTAAACTGTTACAGCAGGATTTTTGCTAAAACTGGGCAGAAAATGCCAAGGGCAGAGCCCAAGTTTAGGGAACTTGAGTGCTCGAAGGAATTGGGTCAAGGGGACTGTCTTTGTTAGGTCTCTATTCTATTCAGTGGAAACATTCTTCTTTCTTTAACGAACTTGAAGTCCACTCCTCCACTGGATCACTTTGTCCTCGTTAGGGGTCTCAGGACTCTCAGATGGGGTGCTGGCCCTTGGACATTTAAGGAGGGAACGCCATATTCCAGATGAATGTCATCAAGAGCACCGGCTCAGCAGTAGGACTCAGATTGTAGATGTCCATCCAGTTATTAGCACAAGGAGTTCAAAGGTACACACTTGTGATTCTGTGGACATGAGGACAATGCAGTCTTATATACATGTAGTGGTTACCGTTGATTTTTAAAAAGTATTTTCTTTATAGATTTGTTTTATTTTGTGTACATGAGTGTTTTGCTTGCATGTATGTCTGTGTACATTATGCATGCTTGGTGCCTGAGGAGGTAGTGAGCCTCCATGTGGGTGCTGGGAATTGAACCCAGGTCCTTAGCAAAAAAACAGAAAGTGCTCTTAACTACTGAAGCAACTCTCCAGCCCCTACTCTTGTTTCAAAAATGTATCACCTGTTACACAGTGACGTTCATATCCAAGGGAGGCTACTAATGTGGAATCCCATAGAGGAGAAGTGAGTCAGGACTTTTTCTAAAAGAGGAAAGGATTGCCAGCTGGGGACACGGGAACAGTGCCAGTGGCCAATGCTGGTAACTTCTGTTTGAGGGTCTACACTCACCATAGCCAGCCCCCTTACGTGTCCATAACGTGCAGAAGGCAGTTGTGGAGACAAAATCAGAAAACGTTAGCATCCAGGGTAGGAATGAATTTATCTTACTACCCTGAGCAGAAGAGATGACCTTAATTTTCCAAATCTATTTTCATAGTAGATCACAAAATGAATGGTTGTCAATGGTAAACCATTAAAAAAAAAAATCTCAAAACATGCATGAGTATGGAGAACATTGGGAAGGACTCTTCTTTTGGAACACACTGACCACTGTTTATGTGGACTACTGTGTTTTGGCTGTGTGCCCCTTTAACAAACAGCCCCTTGTGTTTATTTGGGAAGTACTTTTTCCTAGTCATACAAGCTCAGTGGAATTGTCAGTTATGTCTCCTGCCCTTCCTGGACCAAGAGATGGGTCTTCTCCAAGCCAGTGTCACTCAGTCAGGGGGAAGTTTGCATTGGAGCTGAGCCATCAATATCTGGACAGAAAAATGATGGGACCTGATGCATCCCACCACCTGCATGGACATTGTTGATTTTCTAGATCCTCTGAACTACTCTGATTTCTTACTTTCTAAGGCCTGGTTTTCAGTACTCTCTTTGGTTCTATGCAAGGGTCTGTCTCCTTTTGTTGGTGGTCAGTGTCGTTTTTTTTGCTTACAAGTGAAGCATCCAACAGGTGCATCACTGTTGCTGTGTCCCTGTCTGCTCAAGGCCACTGATGCCTTGACTTCTAGGTGACTGCAGTGGTTATAATGAGCTCTGCATAAAGATATTTTCCTAACAACAGGCTTGGTCAGAGAGGACCCTTCTTACTGCTAGGGAGTATTATCTTCAGGTGTGTTACTTTTGTTCATGTTGCATTTGTTTAACTCTGTGAAGCTGTGATACTTTGCCTGTCTATAACACCTGATGGTCTAATAAAGAACGGAATGGCCAATAGCAATGCAGGAGAAGAGGTAGGTGGGGCTGGCAGGCAGAGAGAATATATAGGAGAAATCTGTGACGAGGAGAGCTAGGAGCCGGAGGAGGAGGAGGAGGAGGAGGAGGAGGAGGAGGAGGAGGAGGAGGAGAAGAAGAAGAAGATCAGAGGCCAGCCACCCAGCTACCCAGCTACCCAGCCACCCAGCTACCCTGCTACCCAGCTACACAACCAGCAACAGAGTAAGAAAGTAAGGTTATAGAAGAAAGAGAAAGGGTAAAGCCCAGAGGCAAAAGATAGTTGGGATACTTTAAGTTAAGGAAAGCTGGCAAGAAACAAGCCAAGTTAAGGCCAAGCATTCATAATTAAGAATAAGCCTCCATGTGTGATTTATCTGGGAGCTGGGTGGCAAGCCCCCCCCCCAAAGAGAAAAAGAGCAAAACCAAAACATCTTACAGATCACAATACTGTGGCCTTCGTGTCCATGCTCCCTGCAATTCTTTTATCAGGGAGCCGAATGGGGGGAGGTGAGGTGGAGCAGATCATGAGTCCTTACCACCTGAGGAACAATAGCCACTTGTCCCACCCCCCTGCATGTGTATTCATCTGAGTGTGGCATGTGTGTGCCATAGCATGTGTCAGAGAACAACCTTGAGGGTCATTCTTGGCTTTTCCCCTTGTTGGAGAAAAGGTCTTTTGTTCATTGTTGTATATCTGAGGGTAACTGGCCTTTGTGTTTCTGGAAATTCTCTTGTCTCCCCTCCCATGTTGCCATCAGAGCATAGAGATTAGAGTTCTGTGGGTCACAGCTCAGGTCCTCATGCTTGTACAGCAAGGACTTGACCTACTGAGCCATCCCCCCAGCACCTAGCGTTTTTGTGTTGAGGAACCCTATTGTCTGGCTTCATTTCCAAGCTTGTGAGCTGTCCTCTTTCTTGTGTGTCTCTTCTCTTGGTAGCTTCTACTTTAGCAAACAAAAATCTGTCATTTCCTCTGAGCAGGGGAAGTCGTGATGCATAGGGCTTAAAGGACTTAGTTCTTAAATGTGCAGCACTGGGAAAATATGCCATCAATTGTAAGAAACTTTAATATAAGATGAAAAGCAAACCAAACCCAAATATAGCTACTTTCTTAAATTATCTTTAACATGGGGGCTGCTGAGATGGCTCAGGGGTTAAGAGCACTGGTTGCTCTTCCAGAGGTTGTGAGTTCAATTCCCAGCAGCTACATGGTGGCTCACAACAATCTATAATGGGATCTGATGCCCTCTTCTGGCATGCAGGTGTACACGCAGACAGAGCACTCATACATTAAAAAATGTATCTTTAACATGATTTTCTGCCCTTTTACTGAAAAATCAATACATGGAGCACATAGGATTTTCCTTCCCTTCTCCTCCTCCTCTCCCTCTCTTGGTATTCTGTTTGTGACTTTTATGTATCCATATCATAAATATTATTTACTAGGCTGTGAGGGATTTCTATGTGTGCAAATAATTTCTATTTGTTCATAATTGAATATATGTCATTATCTACGACAATGTTTCTCTTGGAAGTGCTGACAAAATGAATGAAATCATGTCTGCAATAAATGAACCCTAGTAACTTGCTGACATTGATCCTTAATAGTCACAATCAATACAATTGAGTCAAAATAATCGGGCCTGTTGTGCTCTGCCTTCTCCCATTGTACCCATCTGTCCTCACTGGCTCACCTGGCTCCATATCTCATTTCTGCCCCTCCCCCACTCTTACCATGAGCTCTCTTTGCCTGGGGAGCCTCCATCTGCTTGGTCTTGGGCCTTTCAGTTCTTTCATGTCTCAGTCACATCTAAGCACTTCTAAGACCTTTTCCATGATTGGATGAACTTTCACCTTTATATAAATATACACTAAAATTACCAAGACACAATCTACTCACATGTATTTACATTTCTCCATGTATATATGCACAAATGCAACTATCATGTACCTACTTGTATATTATACAATTTTTCATTTCCATATTTAAAAAATTTGTTCATGTTCTAAAATCTAATTATGACTAAGGATCCACATAAGCATATGAGCATATTCAACAAGAGAAATTTTAGTTATTGATTTTCATATATCAACTTACATTCATAAATAAATACTTTTTAAAAAAATTTGCTTGTTGTGAACAAGGACAGGAAACCATTAGTGATAATGTAAAGTAACAAGTTAGGACTTATATGTTGATACAGAAGTCACTAAGGTACAGGACAGAATGTCAAAGGCAGAGTTACTTGGGACAAATTTAGTGCCTGAAAAAACTAACAGTGATTATAGCAACCAGGGCAATTGGGGAATTCCTTAGACTGCTGACAGTTCAAATTAGTGTTAGAAGAAAATAAAGAGGGCCTTATTGTTATTTACAGTTACTAATCATAGCATGTCAATTTCATTATGAAAGGTGTATATGTTTTATGTCCCATGAAACCCATAGTGATTTCGGGTGTGTGTGTGTGTGTGTGTGTGTGTGTGTGTGTGTGTGTGTGTGATTTATATCCCTCAGTTTCTTTCCAAAATATCTTTGCAAATTGATATACACAGAAACTAACAGGACACAGAAACAAACAAACAAACAAACAAAAACAACCTTAAGATCAGTGATTCTCAACCTGTGGGTCGCAACCACTTGGGGGACCCTTTTCATAGTTGTCGCTCATGACTATTGGAAAACACAGATATTTACAGTATGATTCATAACAGAAGCAAACTTATGTTATAAAGTAGCAACAAAAATAATTTCTAGTTGGAGGTCACCATAACATGAAGAACTGTATTAAAGGGTCACAGCATTGGGAAGGTTGAGAACCACTGTTCTAGGTAGAAATATAATGTTGTTCTTTACTGTATCAAGTACTGTAGAAACTACAGCCCTCTTTGAGATGGTGACATGGTTCCTTCAGATTCTGTGTTTCATGTTAATTGATGAGCATTATTATTATTCATGGTACTTCAGAAGACAATAGAAATGCAAAACTTGATTCTGTTGAACAGCTATAGCTACATGGGCAGGGCAGGGTGGTGAACAAGTAACTATGTTCAGAATATTGGATGTGTTCTATGGGGAATATAACACAGCCCTGAAGGTGGGACCTTGGGAAGAATGATTCACTTCCATAGGAAGAACTTCAGTGGTGCTGATGCTGATTGTTTGGACTGGGAACTAGTGAACACCAAGAGTCACTGAGCACACACTGTTCTGAGTGTAACTGAAGATTAACGTATTAGTTGGGGTTCTCCAGAGAAATGGAAGTAATGGACGGGTGGACAGACAGACAGACAGGATTAGGGTAAATAAGATGACCCTCAAAGACCACAGGTTTGGACTACTCAAGTTTACTTGAAGAAGAACTTGTTTCATCAATTTTAAGATAAATTGAAAAACTTATTGGATGAACCATAAAGCCTAGACATTGAAAAAATAAAGAAGAGGGTATATTATTAATTTGTGATACCCGTAGAAGATAATCTATTTGTTCTTAACATAAAAATACATAAACCTATATAAACTTTATTAAACCTTATACCCAAACAACATACATGGCATCAATTGTAGTTGGGAGAAATACAGGTAAGTGTAAAGGCAGAGTATTAAAATGTAATCTCAGTACACTCTGTAACGACTTCCCATCAGCAAGCTCCTGTTCCTCTTTGGGTGAACTCAAGGGTGGTCAATCACCACATACAACCCAGATGATATTAACCACTCCTTGTGAGCAGATTACCTTTCTAGTAACATATTCCCATTTTTTTGTATCCTTATACAACCAGTTCACAAATAACTTTTCAGAGCAGTAGTTTAGGGATGTGACACTGACACAGTCAAAAGTTCACAATTAGGGGCTGGGGAGATGACTCAGCCAGTTAAGTGTTCACCAAGCAAGCATGTAGCTCTGAATTCAAGTCCTAGAACCCTTGGACAGCAGCGGTACTGGGAAGGCCTGGACAGGAGGGTATCTGGGGCTTGCAGGCCAACCAGTCTAGCCAATTGAGAACCCTAGATTCAAAAAATTATGTGGAAGGCTAGGCATAGTGGCACATGCCTTTAAACCTAGTGCTTAAGAGGCAGAGGCTGCCAGGCTGGCGAGTCTCTGTGAGTTCAAGGCCAGCATGATCCTTATAGAGAGTTCCAGGCCAGCCAAGGCTACATAGAAAGACCCTTCTAAAAAAGAACTTCGACAATTAATTAATTAACAACATAGAAAACCACTTGACATTGATCCCTACCTTCCACATTAACAGGCACACATATGGAGAGCCACATACATGAACATTCCACATACAACTTTTGACTTACCCAAAAACTGAATTGCTAATAGACTGCTGCCAACCAAAAGCCTTCCAATAATATTAACAGTCAACTAATGCATAATTATTATGTTACGTGCATTAAATATGGTGAAAATACATTAGACTTGGGGACTGGGTGAAATCACTGTTTACTATAAGAGGGTGTTACTAGAACTCATGTTGTATTACATGACTTCACTACAGCCTTAGTTCTGAACATACGTGTGTGCTTTGTTTGGCTCATGCTGCCACACCACACACTGCCAGCAAACACTGCCTGTCCTGCCGCAGCTCAGATTAGAATATGCTGTGTGTTATGAGCTATGTTTGCACTGTCCATGCAAGGAGAAAAATAGTGTCTATCATTCTTTGGTATGGATCAAATTCATATCTTTCTATTGTATTGTGTTAGAATGTTTGATTTTAAAATTTTTTGTGAGAGTTGCTCACTTAAGTTTCATAAAAATGGTAAATTTTGGCTTGGGGTTAAGAGAGAATTTCTACTCATTCTTGAAATGGCCCTGAATTTCTGCCATTTTGCATTATGTGTTTATATGAAGTGGTGTTCTCAGCACTGACAGTTGTAAAATCAAAGTATCAGTCAACTCTGAAAAGCACCAAAGATATTCTATGTCCAGCAGTATCAAATATTCATTCACTATTTAATTCTTCTATGACAATAAAGAAGAAAATCCATCTCATTACTATGCATATTTGCTTTTGTATTTAATAAGTGATAAAACTGTATATAGACCAAAAAACTGTTTTAATGTTTTGATATTGTATCAGTGAATATTTGATTTGTGTTTCTATTTTATATACTTATTTTCCTAGGGTTGTGTAAAACTTTCTTGAGCAAAAGGGGTCATGAGTGGAAAAGTTTTAAGAAGCCCTGTCTTACATCAGTGTCACCCAAATGCATGTGGTAGGCATGTGTAATGATATTTTAATAGCTGCAAAGTCACTAGGTGACAGGAGTTTTTCAGCTCCACATTGTCAATGCTAATGCAGAACATCACAGCAGGGAGTGCATGGTGAACAGAAGCTGTTCACGTCAGGATGCCCAGGGAGAAGAGAGGGAGGAGAGAGAAAAACAAGGGAGGAGAGGAAAAGAGACAGCCCAGCCCAGAGGGAAATGGGGGGGGGGCAAGATTGAGTCCTCACTGGCACACTCCGAAGGGCCCTTCTCCTTTCAGCTGGGCCCCACCTCCTACGTTTCCATCATCTTCCATAATCACCAGATTATGAACTCATGGACCCATCTGTCATATTCCCAAAGCCCAAGCTCTGAACACAGATGCACTGTAGTCCCAAGCTTCAGCATAAAAATCTCTGGGCTGCATTTCAGATCCAAGCCATAATGTGGGGAGGGGATCTCACATAACCATTTTATAGATATTTCTATTGTGTATGCACAATAATCTACAGAAAATAAACAAGTCTTCATAAGAGTCGCTGTGGGAAGACTATGATGATGTACTAGAAGAGCTAAAGCACTCAGCCCAAAAGCTACTAAGATAATAAACCAGTAAAGAGAAACTATTGGTCAAGAGATACAACAGCAAAAAATCAATCTGATACTTGGTTACATTTATTAAGCAGCTAAAAATGTAACAAAACACTTCCAATTTACAACAGCTACAAAATTGAATTACATGTTAATTAAACTTGTATGGAGGCATATAACACATATCTAAAAATTCCACAAGTTTTTTATGTGAAAAAAGACTTGGATATATACAGAAATATGTTTTACTCCAGAACAGGAAGATAAAATGAGAAAGGCAATTGTTTGTGGCTTAATAGGTAGTTTTAATATAACTAGTTAAAATACCTATGGTGGCATTGGCATTTATCAAATTTACAATATTTTATCCTACAGTATACTTGAAAAGATAGATAAGATATCTGAGGGCTAATGAAAATAATGGTAATGATTCCACAAAACAGAGTGATTTTATAACAACAATAATTGAACCAATGTAACACTGCATTAGGAGAAACATTGACCATTGAAATAAAATGGGCAATGAATTACTTATTTTAGGTATAGAAGAATATATATATATATATATATATATATATATATATATATATATAATAAAAATGCAATTATAAAGAATGTAATTATTTTCTGCTGCTGGTAATAACTTCATTTTGATATAAAAATTAGAAAAATTACCTGAATTAAGTATAAAAAAATTAAATTAAAAATTAAACCATAGACACAAAAGTAATATGGCTCCTTAACTGGATAAGGAGCTGGCTGAGATTATTGAAGTTATAAAGAAAAGGTAGACCAAGATGGTGTGTTGGATAATCTTGATTGTCCACGTGGCAGAATTTAGAATCACCTAGGAGACATACCTCTGGGCATGCCTCTGAGAGTGTTTCCAGAGGTTTAACTGAAGAGGGAAAACCCACTCTAAATGTGGGTGGTATCTTCTTGCAGGCCAGGGTCCTGGGCTCAATATAAAGGAAAAAGTGAGCTGAGCACCAGTATCCCTTTCTCATGACTTCCTAACTGCAATGTGGTTGGCTTTCTCACACTGCTGCTGCCCCTGACAGGGCATGTACCACCACATATTGTCACCTTGTTCCTGCTGTGGTGGACCATATCCCCCTGTACAGATCCTTTATTTTCTCTTTTTGTTTTACTTAATTTTCTGTGATGTACTGTACAGTATGCCCTGGAGTCTTCTGACTCACAGCCATTTCGAGAATAAACCCTTCCCTAAGTTGCTTTTATCACTGTTTTGTTATAGCAATGAGTAAAGAAACTAAGGCAAAATTTCAAATACTTTTGAAATATCTGTGAAATTGTTATAAAGATAAAATTGTAGCAAATAAATAAAACACTATAGATGGAGTTTTCCTGTCCCAGCAGCCAAATTACCACACAGAGGTTTAATATTACTTATAAATGCTTGGCCAATAGCTCAGGCTTGTTATTAGCTAACTCTTACACTTAAATTAACCCATGTTTCTATTTATGCTTTGCCATGTGGCCTGGTACCTTTTCTCAGTATGGTGTGTGCATTTTGCTCTCTCTGCATCTGTTGGCTACTCTCTGACTCTGCCCTGTTTCTTCCCATCATTTTGTTTGGCTTTCCCATCTAACTTCCTGTCTGGCTACCAACCTGTCAGCTTTTTAGTAACCAATGAGAGTAATACATAGTCTCAGTGTACAGAAGGATTAATTTCATGGCAAAACACCCCCTTTCTTTCTTTCTTTCTTTCTTTTTCTTTTTCTTTTTTTTTTTTTTTGAGACAGGGTTTCTTTGTAGTTTTGGTACCTGTCCTGAATCTCACTCTGTAGTTGCAGGAAGTGTAAGCATCATATTGACAGTATTACTAAGTGTTTCTTAGGATCTCTAGTAGTTTTCAAATCTATTAATATAGTGGAAGGAGAGTTATTGTAAAAATGGCATAAAGAGTTCACAAAAGCTCTAAAATTACCAAGTTTCCCAGAGACAAATATGAGTTCATGTATATAAGTCACACAAAAGAAAGAATACCTAGCATCATTTATAAAGAAATGTATGGAAATTAAATTGATTTCTGTAGTAAATAGCCTATGTATAAACAAGGCCCCAACCCAGGAGAAGCTGACACAGCTTTTAGAACAGGTGCATCATGGGGAAGAAATGACACTTTGAGACGCTATTGGAAAATATCTTAGGTACCATTAAAATGTTTAGCTTCATTCTGGGAAACTGGAAGGAGAAGGAAAGGAAGAGAAGTCAGGACAAAGTATAATTTTCACATCACAGTCACTCCCAAAGGCCGCCTCCTTTAGCTAAGTCTCACCTCCTAAGTGTCCATCACCCCAACAGCCCATCAGATGATAAACTCATGGGCCAGCCTATTGATGTGGTCAGACCCAGTAAGACCCAAAGCCCAAACTGTGAACATTGGTGTAAAATTTACATTTTAATATAAAAATATATTAGAAGGAAATACATGCAACCTATAAAAGACATATTATGTACAAGTACCTGAAATAGAAAATGACTAAAAACCACATAAATAGTCAGCCATTAGAAAATTCTCAATTAGAGTATAATTTAACAAAATCTGATACGTGCGTGAGATCCATGTTTTCTACAAATCTGAAGTAGCAAACTGGGGATTATGAGGAAAGATTACAAAATTTTCATCATGATTCATATGTAGAAAAATGTCTAGAGTTAAAGATAGACAATGTCATTAAGAAAAGCAGTTGTGTCTAAGTGGAGGAATCAGAATATAATTGGTATAAAATTTCTAGAGATAGCATTAAAAAATTAATGGAGAGCCTGGGAAGATGGCTTTGTTGGTAAAATGCTTGCTGTACAAGCATGAGAACCCCTCTGGAGGAGGCTTGGACCTCTGAGACAGTGGTAGAATGCCCAAGGAGACCTGGCCAAACTCAGGCCTTGCACAGGACGGCTGGGTCTTCCATGATCAGCCTCTCTTAGGCCTCCACAGCTCTGGGTATATAAGGAGGGCTCTGGGCTACATCTTGGTGGCTGCCTCTGCATCCACACTGGAACTCTACATTCCTGCCAGGTAGCAACTCTCAGCCAATAGTCTGACATGGTAAAGTTGTCAGGAGGGCTTGGGCCATCATTCTGGGCTGTGGTTACCATTCTGAATGTCACCCATAGCCTATTTTTAAGGCACAGTCCTCAGCCTGTGGTGCTGTATTGAAGGCTTTCAAGAGATGAGGCTATAGGGGGCATTTCAGAATTATGCATAGCTAGGCAGAAGAGATCTTGCAGAGAACTCTACCAAGATCCAGTCTTTGAAGGGTGGTCTCTCCACATCCCTTCTTATCAGATGAGAATATCTTGACTGACAGCCCTCCACATTT
This sequence comes from Onychomys torridus, assembly GCF_903995425.1. Classification (NCBI taxonomy): domain Eukaryota; kingdom Metazoa; phylum Chordata; class Mammalia; order Rodentia; family Cricetidae; genus Onychomys; species Onychomys torridus. Next base: position 71,005,684 of record NC_050447.1, on the reverse strand, counting down.
GTGTTCCCTTGCCCATCATGGTGATGGGCACCCCTCTTCCTTAGGAAAAATAACCCTTTTCTTTGGAGTTTCTTTCTCTTGGCTTCCTCTACAGATCTTTTAAAAATCACATAACAATGGGGCTCTTATTACTCCAATAGCCTGGGCAGTGATGGTACCTACTCCTGTCTCTATGGACCCCTAAGCAAAGGCTTATTCTTTATTTACATAATTAATTACTTCAAAATGTAGTTATTTTTGTTACTGATTATGTGTTTTCCAAGTTTAAAAATGAAATGAAAAACATTATTGTTTTTTGCATGTGTCTATACACATGTTCATATGTATGTAAATATTCCTCTGTGTGTGTGAGAGAGAGAGAGAGAAAGAGAGACAGAGAAAGAGAGACAGAGACAGAGAGAGAGAGATAGAGAGAGAGAGACAGAGACAGAGAAAGACAGAGAGAGACAGAGACACAGACAGAGACAGAGAGAGAATGAATGTGTGGAGTGGAGGCCAGAGAGTCATCAACACGTGTCTTTTTCAGTCATCCTCCACTTCATTTACTGAGACTGGATCTCTATTGAACCTAGAACTTGACAATTTTGGTTAGTGTAGCTAGCCAGCTTGCCCCAAGGATGCTCTGTCTCCACCTCCTGGACATCAGGACTGTAGGAAGGCTGCCAAACTGATCTGAAATTTACACGGGTTCTGGTGTGTCTGAACTCTAGTCCATGCTTGGAGAGCAAGCACTTTCTCTGCAGAGCCATCTCCCCAGCCCTTCCCTGTGTTCTCATCTCTAGGCGTTATGGTGTTTATTGATTATGACTGCAATCAATACACATTGAGCTAAATTTCCATGTTCCAAAGTATAGCTTGAAGTCCAGGCCTTTGTTTATGGATATCCTACTTTTCCAGAACCAGTTGTTAGATTGACCTTTCTCCACTGCATCACCTTAGCATTTTAGTTAGATAGGGCCTATTTCATCTGCGTGGGTCTCTGTCTGGACCCAGGCCATGTTTGTTGAGTCGCTTGTCTGTCTCCACAGTAATCACCTTGTTGATTACTGTAAGACTGTAATAACTCTTGAAATTAAATGTCATTCTCCAATCTCTCTTTTCCCATTGTTTTGACTAGTCTGTGTCCCTTTCTGTTCTGGCTGAACTTAGAATCCACTTGGCAGTGTTTGCAAACGGCCAGGTGAGAGGCTGATTGGGGCTCTGTCAATTCCAGAGATCAGTTTGGTGAATGTTGACCTCTGATTCATTGTGAGTTTTAGTCTCTAAGTGTTCATTCAAGTCTTTATTTTCATTGGGAAGGTGTTTTATCAGAGCTCAGAATCCTTTTTCTTCAATGATCTCTAAGAATGAATGTAAAATTAGCCTTACTTCTTCTTAAGTAGAATTCACCACTGAAGCCATGGAGACTGGAGATTTTTTCTAATCTCCTCTGCCTTTGGTTAACTATATTTGTCTAAAAAAGTAGTCTGCTTTCATTCTTGAATACATTTTTATAGGCACAGAATCACACATTGATAGCTTTTATTTAATTTTGTGGAGAATATTCCTCATTGTTCTTTATGCCTTGTTTTCAACAAGCAATCTATAGAAGTGTGCTGTCATTCTTGTCCATGTTCCTCTGTGTAGCATGTTTGTGCCTCCTCTGTGGTTGCTATCACTGATGCTGATAAGTTTTATTATGATGTACATGAGTGTAATTTTCTTCATGCTTATTATGCCTAGATTTTGTTTAGTATACATGTAATTTGGAGACATTTTAGGGCCTTGTTTCATCTATATTTTCTGTCTCCCTTTCTCTAGGTATACAAATTATGTATAGATTAGATTTTTAATTGTCTCACAACTCACCAATCTAATTTTGCTTAGTCTTTAAATTTTTTTGGTGTTATGGCCAAAGAGGTTAGGTTTGGTGTTATTGCTCAGTGGTTAGGAACACTGCCTTTTCTTCTAAAGGACATGTGTTCCGTTCTCAGCACCCACATCTGGCAGCTCACAATTACCTGTAACTCCAGCTCTGGGTGATCTGATGTCCTCTTCTGGCTCCATGAGCACCTGCACACATGTGGCATACATTCACATAAATATACACATACACATAAACAAAAAAATAATAAATCTTTTTTAAAATGTGCATGTTGCTGGGCGATGGTGGTGCATGCCTTTAATCCCAGCATTTAAGAGGCAGAGACTGGCAGATTTCTGAGTTTGAGGCCAACCTGGTCTACAAAACGAGTTCTAGGACAGCCAGGGCTACACAGAGAAGTCTTGTCTCAGAAAACAAACAAACAAAAGTGCATGTGTTTCAGACCTCTGATGTGAATAGTTATGAATGCTTTAATGTTATTTTCTGTGTCGGCAGTGTGTGATCTTGGTTATTTTCTATTTAGGGATCAATTGTTTCCTCTTCTTGTCATCAATCATGGTTTTTTAATAAATGTGAAGCATTATAAATTTTACCTTGTTAGTTTCTGTACATTTTTTGTGTGTTTTTACAGATATTCCTTTAAGATTGCCTAAGTCTGTAGCTTGGTTATGTGGAGACGAGTTACTCCTTTGAGACCTTACTTCTCAGAAGTGTTAGGCAGATTTAGGGTAGTGATCAATCTATAGCTAGTTACTCTTCACTGTTGAAACAAGTGCCTTCTGAGGATTCTGTTATTGTTGTGTGATTTATGAGGTTTTCTGGGCTGGTTTCTGTGCTCACACACTGTTCTGACTCTGAGTGAGCACTGGCCTCTTCTCCTTCTCTTCTTTCACATAGTTCTTCCCTACCTGTGGCAGTCAGGTCTTCACCATTAGATCAAAACACCTGATACAGGTTACCCACAAAGTAAAGAAGAGTTACACTTTGCTCATACTCAAGATTAAGCATAGTATGAAGGTGATGGCACACCATGGTGGAATCCCTGGTGTGGATAAATAATCCCATTCTAAGTTAGAGCAGAAAACATCAGAGTCCCACAATTCCTTTCAAGAGTCCATCTCTAATTACCTATGGACCTCCAAATAGTTCCCACCTTAAAAATATCTATAAAATTATTTTATGTGTATGTGTGGGGTGCATGCATTCTATGAACATGCGTAGAAGTAAGGAGATACCTTGTAGGAGTCATTTCTCCCCTTCTATCATGTGGGCCCTGGGCCTTGAACTCTGGTCCTCGGGCATGACAGTAGATACCTTTACCTGTTAAGTCATTTCACAGTCCCCAGGCCTTACCCTTACAGCTTCTTCTAATTCTGCTACCTTGGTACATACAGATCCTTGGAGACAGTGATTATCCAGTCATAGTACTAGCAGTGAATAATAGGTTGTTTCTTCACATATATTTGGGGATCAACTTTCAGCTGAATGCTTGATGAGTGAGTCTCTGAAGGTCTCCAAAGGGACATCTTTGTACCTTCTTCCTCTTCATGGCCCTGCCTTCTGAACTCTGTCATCTATCTGCTTGGGGTGAGGGACCACTTACTCCACTTGGTTATCCCATCTCCTCTGTGGCCTTGGAACAGTCTTAATTCAAGCCTATGCCAATTATAAAATGTATCTTATTTGCTTCTTATATCTTGTGGATCATTGCCCATTTTGTCTTGTATGTATTCTTTGTCTTGAAAAGCTTAGCTTTGTATGTTTTGTACAGTTTTTGTTTGTTCATTTGGGAGAATAAATCTTCCCTGTTACATTTGTCTCACCAGAGGTAGATATTCCTTCCTTAATATAATAGAGATATAACCAATAAAGTTATTTATTAATATGCATCATTTTATAATTAAATAAACATTATCTTAGAGAGTTGTCTTATTTCTAAATAGTATTATAATTGTATTATCTGTTATTAGCTGAAAATAATTGCACAATATGCCAAATTTATGAGTGCAGATTGTAGATCAAGAGAGTGATTTGTGGTTGCCTATGTCTTTTCACAAAATAATTTCAGATGGTTTCTTGACACCAAAGCCTAAATAGTAGTAAGACAGAGTAAGGACTAGAGGGAAAACTAAGGAAGTAATAATGGTGGGTATGATATTTGTTGTCATGAAAAGTAAAGTTAGGTTTGGGCATTCTGGTCAAGCTGTATGCCAAGGTTGTTTAGCTTCCCTGTTTGCATTATTAGAGTGAGGAGGGCATCAGTAGGATGTTAACAGTTATTGAATGCCCACCATGTGTAGTCCAAAGAAAGGTCTAACAGGCACCAACCAGATGGCTCAGTGAAGAAAGTTCTTGCTGAGAAAGCCTGGCAATCACTTTAATTCCCATGAAAAGCAGACAGTACTAACTCCACAAAGTTGTCTTCTGACCTCCACATGCACACCATGGCATGTAAACCCCCCAAACACACACACACACACACACACACACACACACACACACACACACACACACACACACTTTTTTAAGTAGAGAAATAATGTTCAAGTCTTACATTTGTGAAAAGACAGATTTCTATCATGTGGCTTCCTAGAATCAAACTCATCTTGTTAGGCTGGGCAGCAAGCACCTTTCCCTGCCGAGCCATCTTAATGGCTAATTTTTGAAATGGCTTTTGATGGACGTGACATTGCCCTACCATTTTAGTTGTAAATTTTTTAATTCATTAATTTTTTTGGCGTGTATTTTCCTGTGTGTGTATGTCTGTGTATGTTTGTGTGTGTGTGTGTGTGTGTATGTATGTGTGTATGTGTTTATATGTGTATATGTGTGCATATGTTTATCTGTGTGTATGTGTGTGTGTATATGTGTGTGTTTTTGTATTTATGTATATGTGTGTCTGTAAGGATGGGCATGTACATGTGTAGAGGTCAGAAGACAACTTATTAGTAAGTTCCTGTCTCCCATTTTGTTGAGTCAGAGACTCTTGTTTTCTGCTGTTGCTCATTCAGATTCACTGGCCCTAGAGCTCCAGGGAGATTCTCCTGCCTCAGCCACTGCAAGAGTGCTGGGATTTCAGCAGCACACCTCCATATCTGGCTGTTTACATGGGTTCCGGGTATCAAGCTCAGTTGTCAGGCTTGTGTGGATAGTGGTTTTAACTGCTGAGCCATCTCTCCAGCTCTACACATGTGTAAATAATGTACTTGGAGTATACTTGCCCCCTCCCACCTTCCCAAACAATCCCCCTTCTATTGTCATGTCTTTTTTAAAAAAGAGAAAAATCATAATGCTTGTCTTTTAGAATATGTCTTGTTTCACTTAACATAATGATTCCTGTTCCATTAACTAAAACCAACAGGATTCCATTCTTCCTTCACTCTAAGACCACTCCAGTGTGTGTGACATGCCATCTGTTGGTCACTGCTTTTTTTGCTTTTGTTTTTGTTTTTTTGAAACAGGGCTTCTATGTGTAACAGCCCTGGCTGTCCTGGAACTCACTCTGTAGACCAAGCTGCCTCAAATTCATAGAGATCTGCCTGCCTTGCTGGGATTAAAGGTGTGCACCACCACTACCTGACTGATCAGTGTTGTTTGTTTGCTTATTTGTTTGTTTAGTTTTCAAGACAGGGTTTCTCTATGTAGCCCTGGTAGTCCAGGAATTCACTCTGTGGACCAGGCTGGCCTTGAACTCATAGAGATCCACCTGCCTTTGCCTCCTGAGTACTGGGATTAAATTTGGGCACCACCACCACTCAGCTAACTTTTGTGATAAAGGTATATTCAATATAAATTAGCTCTTCATCCTCTCATCTGCTCCTCAGCTGCTTAGATTTTTTGTGTCCCTGTCTCCACTAATTCAGAGCCTCTGGTGGCTCCTCCACTGTCCATTTCTTACTTTTTCCCCACTCCCCACATTCCACCCTCTTCTAGAGTAGTGTCCTTACTCCCGACTCTTTATACTTAACATTTTGACACCTCTGTTATTTATCAACTCAATATCACTGGCCACATCTCCTGCTATTCATGCTTGTGCTTTGAGCTGTGAGAATATGCAAAGATAAAGGGTATCTATCTAGTTGTGACATGGTGCACACCTCAACCTCCTCTCCAGTTAGGAGATCATAGTGAGTGGCCGTGTTCACAGTGCATTATACATATGTATAAAATTGGCAAAAAGTACATGAAAAAAGGTAAAAAGAAGTATTAATAACTTAAAGCACCTATGACTGCCCAAACAGAGAAGTCAAGAACTATTTTATTACCCTGTATGAAAAATTTGACATTGAAAGCAATACAATACATATACTTTTAGTGAATTTGAATTACTTCCCGGATTTTCTTGGGCCCGTGTTCTCCCTAGAATGCAGTCACTTTCTAACTGTGGGGCCCTAGCTGCTGCCAAGGTCATTTCAATTCATAGTGCTGTTTGCTGCCTCTGCCCCCTTCATGCAGCAGCCAGGCTTTGGGACTGGTTGATCCTGTACACTGGGCTGGGGAAGGAGGAAATTTACCTTGTGACTCCATTCCTCAAGGTAGGGGGAAATTTACCTTGTGACTCCATTTCTGCCTCACCCTCCCTGCTCCCTCACCCTCACAGCCCTGAGATTGTTCCTTCCTTCCAGTGAGGTCCACACCAGAGGCTTGTATTCCTTCATTAGTTGAGGGAATCTGGGCTGTAAGTGGATAATTCCTTTCCAAACAAAAGAAAACCATAAACAAAAGCACAGAGCCAAGAGCTGCAGCCATGATGGATACTCAATCTTTCAGGCCTACCTTTCCAGCCTTTCTATCAACCTGGATTTCTCCACACCTGAAGCCACCGCTTCCTGGCTCTGTGGAATAAGCCTGCCCTCTGTCCACATGCACCACTTGAAATAGCTTCAACTCTTATGCTTTCTATATTTCACAAGAGCATCATCCACATAGAACTAAGCAGAACAGGAATATTAGGATGATACTTTGTTATTCCTTGGGGCTCATCTCAGAATCTAGCCAGAAGGAGTTTCTTGTCTCACTGCTCCCTAAAGGCTTGTTTTGAAGTCATTGGGTAGTATTTTCCATATCTTAACATCTGTAAGTAATTCTGGTGCACACCTCACCTCCTAGAAGATCAAAAGTTCTTTGACAGCAGAAGGACAAAGCAGGCACTGAACAAGGATGAACTGAGCATTCAGGAGGTTATGGGTGAGGGTGGGCCAGAGGGAGGGTCCCCAAGTCAGTACCAAGATGTGTTTCTGAAGTTATCATCTCTTGACAAATGATATTAAGTTTTAGGTATTCAGACCCTCTCTAGCATGTTCAGAATGTCCTCACAGTTCCAGGCAAGGCTATAGTCATGAACCTTTGCTTTGAATCTTCAGGTCCTTAGTGACAGGAAGTGATTCTCTCAGTGACACCTGAGGTCAATGATGTTTAAACCCAATCAAGTAACATTGAGTAAAGATTCAGGGTCATCAGGTCACCATAGGAGAAATTAGAGAAGCATTGTTTCATTTATTCAAAGAAAATGTTTTAGCAATTGCTCTATGGTGACCATATAAACACCTTAGAGCAGTGGTTCTCAACCTTCCTAATGCTGTGACCCTTTAATGGGATTCCTCATATTGTGGTGACTCCCAATCATAACATTATTTTCATTGCTAATTCATAACTGTAATTTTGCCATGTTATGAATCAGAATGTAAATATCTGATATGCAGGATATCTCTGAAGGGGACATGGCCCACATGTTGAGAACCACTGCCTTAGAGAGTATGGAAGGCTGGGAGATGATTCTCTCTGTCGTTAAAGTGTTTGTCTTGCAAGCATGAGGAGCTGAGTTGCACCCCCAAATCTTGCATATACAAGTCTGGGCATGGTGGCACACACTTATGTGTCCCATGCTGGGAAGGTAAGGCTAGCCAGGCCTTGGGACTCCCCACTATCTAGTTTAACTTAGGTAAAAACCAAAACTCATGAAGAAAACAAAAAACAAACAAACAAACAAAAGAAAAAAAACAAGGTGGGCAGAACCTAAGCAATGACATCTGAGATTATTCTCTGGCTTCCACATGCATGTGTACATACCTGCACATGTGTTTGTGAACACACACACACACACACACACACACACACACACACACAAAAGCATACACATATAAAGTATTCATAGGAAGAAGATTTCTAATGTACAATGTCAGTTTCCTTGTCCCTGAATTTCACACCATCCAGTTCATTTCCAAGTATTTTAGGGGTATTTACAGTAGGTGAGTGAAAACAGGGATCAAAAAAGGACATTAAAAACTGCTGCCAGAAGTGCTGACACTTTTAATCGAATGAGAATCCAGGCTATGAATTTCACCACGCTCCTGGAAAGATGCCTTGATTTGTTTCATTTGGAGGAAGACTTTAGGGGCAATGAACACAAGGTATATGTGGTATATAACAGAACCGGGTGGCAGCCTCCTGGATTTTGTTTTTGTTTCTGTGGGTTTTTTTTTTTTTTTTTTTTTTTGACATCGTCAAGGGAAGGTACCCCCAGTGATATCATTTTTCAAGGCTAATTTGCCATTTTGTCTTATGCAGTGTCCTTTCTTACAAATTAGCCTCCTCTGCCCTCCCTCTCCTGTACTAGGGAGGATCCTTCAAAATTCCTAACAGGCAGCCCTATGGAGAGATGGGAGGGAGGAAGGGAGGGAGGAAGGGAGAGAGAGAGGGAGAGAGAGAGGTAGAGGGTGTCTGGCTGCGTACATGTGGTACAGGCAGGGGATCAGAACGCTCACAGAACAGGCAGCATAATTCCATGTTCTCCCTAAGTCTCAGCCCTGCAGGGAGCTGCGCCTGCAGTCTCCTTGGAGAGGAAAAGGAAAAGGTGGAAGGGGTCAATTCCTAAGTGAGTGGGTCCTCACTGATCATGAGGGCATCTGCTCATCTCCAGTGACTGCCTGGTGCCTCCTGGTCAGACTCGGCCCTCTCTCTCCTAGATACTTGCTTTAGCAGAAGAGACACACCTTTCTGCAGCAGAGAAACGCAGCTGACCAGATTGCAAGCCGGTAGGTTGTGACATTCAGCATGTTTATGCAGCAGAATTTGCTGAGAGATGCAGGGAGGCGGGGTGTTGGTCGGGCTGACTGATTTATCTGCAGTGGGGAATGTTTTATTTTAATTGTCGGTTCAAAGCAGAATTGTTGCCCAGGCTAAGGTAGCAGCTAGAATTGCTGCGTTCCGGGCTCCTGTGTTGCATTTGTGTTGGATGCGGTTTCTGCATGCAGCTTAGAGAAGCCAGGGAGAGCTCACCTTTGAATAACCTGCAGCTTGCTATGCGCCTTCTGCTCCATATGTATTTTTTTTCTCTTCCTAAGCACAGTTCCCACCCTATCTTCCCAACATCCCCCTGCCCTCCTCCCCACCCCACGGGAAATGTGGCCTAGCTTCACCTTGAGCCCTTGGCTCCCTAAGTCTGTATGTCCGGCTGCTTTGCTCTAGGTGCTGGGGGATGCTCTGCAGCTGCCCTGGGCCCAGGCAGACTGATTCAGCAGAAGCATCTGTGCATGGGAGTCGCAATCAGGGACCATGGCAGTGCAGCTGGTGCCGGACTCCGCTCTGAGCCTGCTGATGGTGAGTGTGCTGGGGAGGAGGTGGGGCCCAGCAGTGCCCACTCCAGCCTTCCCCTGCCTCAGGGACTGCTGCTAACTGCTGCGGATGATGCCATGGCTGCAGCCATGGAAAGCACGGCTCGGCTTCATCCAGCGGGCTCCTGGGAAAGGATTTCTTGGGTCAGAGGATTAGCGTGACTAAGCACTCTCAGGGAGAAGCGGCAGTAGATTTGCCATTTTAGAAACTTGTTGCTGAATGCTATTTTGAGACGCGTGCTCACAAACAGGTGCTCAGGGTGGCTCCAGATAGATCTCAAGATGCCTCCCCTCCGTACTCAGCATCCTTCTCTCCGGGTCTTTTGAATATAAATTCAGAGAGTTGTGCTTGGATGTTTGTTTGATTTCCTTCCAGGGCAGCTGTGGGATTTATTAAAAAAAAAATTTTAATTTTTTGTCTCCAGACTGATTGAACGTTATCTTCTCAGATTCCTCTAGAGAAGCCAAGGAGGCTGATGGTGGCCCTTGTGACAGTACAGCTGCCCAGTTAGTAGACACTCCTCTCTCATCTACAGTTGGCCAGGAGACATTGGCATTTATATGTGTGTGAACTGCTGGCCTACTTTAAACTCCTATGATTTTTTCTTTTATGATGCTAAGGAAGCTGTTGCTCTTAGTGCTTTGAAGCAGGCAAGGACAGCCCCAGCACCTTGTAAGCCAGTTGGCTTTGGGCTTGACTCTGGGTTCAGCTTGCTTTGCAGTCCTGGTGCCCCCTCCCTCCTCCTCTGCTGCCCAGTAGTTCACAGGCCTTGGCAATGTTGCCTCCGGAAGAAGGCTGTGTCAGCTTGGCGTGGGAATGTACCTAACATTTACTCGGGAGAGTTTATGAGCAGAGCTTAAGTGCTTCTGCTGTATGTATTGATCTGTGTTTTCTGACTGAGATGGGAAAGTGCAGCTTGCTGAGGGCTGATGAGTTTATTAAGGTGACTTGGAGGAGTGGCTAGAGGGAGCTTGCCTCCTGGGTGGAGAGCCACATCAAATTAAGAGGGATGTGCCTCCTCGTGCTCCATTAGCCACAAAAATAAAAATGAAAATGGCATGTGGTCCTCAGAGTCACTTGAATTGCTGGAAATTGCATGGGCCTCTCTGAATTCTGGTCTACTGGGAAGGATGAATTAAAAAGTGTGAACAGGCATTGCTCTAGATATTACTCTTTATATGGCTTCCCTACTTACTAATGCTACGCGTGATAACACTTCAAATCTCATTGTCTACTGTGGGTCAAATAAATGCATGGTCAAAGTTCTGAGTATTTGTGATAGTTGCTAACACTATACTCCAATATCTGTGAGGAGCCCTGGAATCACAGGTCATGCATTAAATAATACAATATCACACACTTCTGTGTATGCATGTTCATATACGTTGTCTAATATTAATAGATATACATTCTGCAGTATGTTCATAGAGAGAAAGTTTGGCACGCCTGCTTCTCTCTGCCTCTGCACTAAATGCTCATTGAGTCTTAGATATATGTCTGTTTTTACTGTAAGACCCTGAGGAGAAGTCCTTGGTACTCAAACGAAATGAAGCTTTGCATGCCACCCTATTGGGCTGTCCCTGCCACACACAACTTCTTGGGCCCCTAATATTAATATTGTCTTGGCTATCTCTTCAGTTCAGAGTTTATCCTCTACTCGCCGGTGCCTGTTGTCTAAGATCTCTGCCTAGCACTCACCTCCTGTCTGGATTAAAGGATTGTGATCTCTTCTCTCTGGGAAGCTTGGAAAATAGCTCTTGACACAGTGATGGACCCTTAGATTAGAGCCCTCAGGAGTGCTGCATGTAATCCGAGTCACTGCACAGTTTCCGGTTCGTGTTTGGTTCAGGAAAAAAGGTCCCCTGCAGACTTCGGTGCTTTTTGCCTTTTGAAAGGGTAAATTCCAAAGTGATTGCTTCCTTGACATGTTTCATCATGATTCTCCAAATTTATAAGCAAGTGAGAGGGAAAAGAAATGGGGAGAAGAGACCACTTAGTGGAGCTGCCTTGGCTATGAGTTCAGGAAGGAAGCTGTATCCATTATTATGTATGTGATCACTAATCAGCCAATCAGCTCTCAGTATTTATCAAGCTTCTGCTCACTGTGGAGAGTAGCATGGTATGATAGCAAAAGCCAGCGCTCATGAAAACACTGTTTCAGGGGCGGTCAATATCGTGTGGGTTGAATGTAGTTGTGGTTTAGGGCTGTGGAGTCCTTGGGCTGCAGGAGTTACTGTCGGTTGAAATGTTTATTTGGTTCTGGACACAGCTGAGTCTGGAGAGATGAAGAGCTCTGTGTTCAGTCTCCAAGCTTTGCCACTTACTGGTAATGTTCAGTATGTCACTTCCTCTGTGTGTCCTGGTTAGGTCATCTGCTAACTGAGAGGGTCTGACCCCTTGGGGCCCTTTCACTGTGTTGGACCAAATGTAAAGTCCGTAAACAAGCTGTCTAGGATGGAGCTCGGAGTAGCCAGCTTGGGTGCTTTATTCGGTGTTGCTACTTTTCTCCAATCGAGCACACAAACTGCTGCGTTGCTTTTCAAAAAGGAGGGGTTTGTTCCCCCTCAGATGGCTTTTCTACCAGAGAAAGTCTGTGTCAGATCAGCTGGTTGTTCACACTCTGCTGTGCCAGAGCCCAGCCCCACAGATGCCTGCTTTCTTCCCCTGGACAGAACCCACTGACCTCAGGACAGGGCCTCAGGTACCTTTCCCAGGTGGATGTGGGTCATTTCGGGGGGAGGGTCTTGCTGATCCTTTCGATAGAGGGTGGGGAGTGACAGATGACTGTGGAAGCTAGAGTAACCCAAATAATGGAGGAAGGAAGGACAGAGTCAAGGGCAGGTAGATGGCTCTGGAGGAGGAGAAGTCCTGACGTATAGCAGAGGCTCACCTCCCCATCAATGGAGAAATCCCAGGAATAAAAGGAGGCTCTGTTCTCTCCCATTCTGCTGCATATGACTAATTGTAGGGCAGGATCTTTGTCATTTGTTGAGGTCACATGAGTTCAGGAAAGCTGCAAAGGCTGGAGCATGCTGGCATCCAGGGATTTGTTATTGATGAATTAATTGATTGGTGTATATTGAGATAGGGTCTTGCTGTGTAGCTCAAGCTTTCCTGGAACACTTGATCCTCTTGCCTCTTTCTACTTCTTGGGTTTCAAGCTTACAAGCATGTGACACCACACCTGCCTTGGAGATCACTCATTTTGTTCATCCAGAATATAAATGTATGATTAAAAGGCTTCCAAGGTAGTAGTGTGCCATTTTGTTCCTTAGAATATGATGGCTCAAATCGTTAGGGTAGGAAGATTAAAACATTTTAAAATCAATCTCTCTCTCTCTCTCTCTCTCTCTCTCTCTCTCTCTCTCTCTCTCTTGCTGTGTGTGAGTGTGTGTGTGTGTGTGTGTGTGTGTGTGTGTGTGTGTGTTTCTATCTGTCTACATGTGTGTGGAAACCTGAGGACAAATTTCAAGAGTCAGTTCTGTCTTTCCACTATGTGGGTCCTGGGAATAAACCTAGGTCATGAGGCTGAGAGGCAAGAGCATTTACACTCTGAACCACCTTCCAGCCCTACATTAGTTTTTAGATTAAGTGGCTAGGCAATAAATAATAATGAGAACTGTGCCTTTCAATAAACAAATATCTTTGCATATATTATATAATTTCATTCAAGACTCTTTTTAGACAAAGCACCTGGTAATCAGACACTGAGAAACCTGTCAATGTTCTTATTCCTGAACTTGACAGTTCAGAGTCTCAAAATCAAGGTTCTCTGCTACAGTATTTAAGCTAAGAATCTGACACCCAGGACCTTGTAACACTGATTCTGAGGGCCTAGTTGACCTAGACTCAACCATTCTTTACTTGCAGTGTTTCTAGTCAGAAAGTCTTGTCCTCTTATTTAATATTTATCATTTTCTATGTTAAAATACAAGATTAAAAAGATTACTATACAAAATTTAAAAATTGCTGCAAGATGCCTGTGTTAATACTAATAGATAGAACAACATTTATATCCATAGGAGACTTGTCATGTTGTCCACATTCCAGCTCTTCAACTGTATTTTTAAGAATTTGCCAAAGTCATATTTAACAGTAGAGAGATTTAATTTGTGGAAAACTCAGAGAAATTAGTGCATGCTTATTTATAATGAATGAAGGAGTTGAGTTAGAGGAGTTTGTTTTAGATGGCTCTGCTTCTTTGGGACTACACCAGCTCCCTCAAGTTCTCTTTTTCCTTGGCCATTTTTTTTTCATTTAGACATCTTCCTCTTTAACTCTTAGTTGCTAAGTACATATTCCATAAAAGAAACATGGGAGCCAGTTACTGACTTTAACAAACTTACAACTGAGTTGAAGAGGCAGGATAGTTCCCTGGGAGTGAGAAGGCAGCTTCCTTAAATGAGAAATGTGTAATTTGAGAGCACTTGAGAGAATCGCTTGACAACTAGATGGATTTCTTCAAGGAACAAAGGATTGTAACGTCAAGAGGGCAGGTGGGGCATTCTTGGAAGAGTCACAGTCTTAGTTCTACTATATGGTACTTAGCCTCCCTCTCCCTCTGACCTGTGACAGGTTTATTTGGAGTTTATAACAAACATTCCCTACATCCCAAATGGCAAAAGGTGAGTAGAAACTAAGTTCCATCTCAAGAACTCTTGCTTCTGAGTTACTAAGTTTTAAAGTTTCCAAAGTACTTTTGTGTCTATAGTTTCTCTAAATGTTGCCCACAATACAGGGAAGTCAGTAACTGTCTCTCCCTGTGATGTGCTGAAGTCAAGGTCTAGAGAACATAAACAGCTTGCCCACCATGACTCAGATAGCCTGTGATGATCCCGAACAACTGCCCTGACTTCAATAATAGTTGTTAGATACTTGAAGAAGCAATATTGATCAATTATATAGAAAGTTAGAGGCTAATAATGATATGCTAATACAGGGCATGTACTTCTGAGAGTCTTCAAGTCTGGTCATCAGCCACAGGTCCTGAGTGTTTGGGTCTAAGGTGAAGCTGATTATTAACATCATTTATTTTCACATTTTACTTAAAGTAGGAGAGCTGTTCCCAAACATCTATTGGATGTGGTCATATCATAGTTACATCTCAGTCAGTAGCTAACATCCTACTTAAATTCAGTTATTTATCTTCTAGGTTTAGATTTCTTGATGCATACCTACAATTCTGATATTAGTAAATTTTAGCTAGTATTTAATGTATAAATGTACCCCTTTCAAAAGGGGAGATTTGAGGTTAATGTCAATAAAGCTAACTCAGATTAATTTTTGTTAGATTTATAAAATTTCATGTACTGATTTGTTTTACTATGTTTAAATAACAGAGATACACTTAAACTCCAGCATTTGTAAAACAGGGAGATAAAAAAGGAATTTTTTGGACTAGGTAGCTAGGGGTTCTTCCCCCCCAGAAGTGGCTCTGGGATTACCAGTCCCAAGCATTGATGAACACAGATAAATATTCAAGCTTCTCCTCCCATGGCCACGGCTTCCGTATTCTCTCTGGCCCTCTGGATACTGGGCTGGCCTTGGGCCACCCACAGGATCTGACAATGGGGATGTCTGACCAGGTAGGTCTTGGGATTTAGACCTTGGAGGAAGTAAGAGGACTATCTACTGGATGGTAATTCCACACAGTTACATGCAGTAGAGCAGACATCTTCCAAATAGAGAACGGCTGTATCCAGAAGGGAGGACAGGAGTCTGGCAAGGCAGACAACACAAAAGATGCTCACTGACCGTGGTCTTGGCACCTTAGACCCTGTAATAGAGATTCAATAAGATTAACGAAAGAGATAAAACATCAATGAATTCTAAACCACAGGACAACTTTCCTTCAAAACAAATGTATTTGGAGAAACCCAAATGTCTGATTTTCCCCCCTAGGTTGAACGAGTCTCACCATCTGTAAAATGAGACTGTAATTACCATATAAGACTTGAGATACTTCACTGAACTACACATGAGAAGTATTTAGCTCTATTCCTTGCCCAAAGAAAACACAGGCTCAGTATTAGTAAGTGCTTGCTTTATCTTAAACTAACATAACATGACTATCTGTCTGTCTATCTGAAATTATCTCCTTGGATTCCTGCATGAATGAGCCAAACTCAATTAAAAAAAAATAGTTGTCCAATTCTGTCCCAGTACCTGAGTCTCTAGGCAACAAATGACCACTTTTGGATGAGTAGCCAATGCCTTCGGGAAAAAGATGTTCTCATGGTCATGAAAATCATTCCAGTCACACACATATTGAAATTTACATTCATGTTTTAAATAACCAATGAAACTTTCTTACCCTCTGAAGATAAATGACTAAAGTATGGGCAGCAATATGTTCTCTCTGGCAAATGTCAGATGCATGCCTTTCAGAGCTGCCACACATGATGGGGCGGCTGTAAGAGCATCTCTGCTAAAGATTAATTGCATGGCTGCTTTGCAAAAGCTTAATAGCAGTTTGGAGAACATATGTTGCAAATATAGGTAGCAGTTTCTCATTGAGTCCTGTGCCAGGATGTGATGTTGTCTAACAGAACATACGGTATTTAGCCTGGTCATAATCAAAGGTCCTGGAAGCTGGCTTAACTAAGTCCATGTGGTAAGTATCAAGTGGGGAAAGCTGAATTTCAATGTCAAGGTAACACTGGCTGGTGACTCACACTGTATTATATAATGAGTGCTCTTTACAACCCTGGATATTGAAATCTCAGTCTCATAGTCTAGACCTGGAGAAGCAATTTCCTGAGTGGTAGATCCAATTCATCTCCTCAAGCAATGTTACATATACCCACAGCATTAACTATCATCTGTACATCAATAGTTTCCCAATCATATCTTTGACACAGGCCTGGCCCCTAGACTCTGATGACTACAAATCCAAACTTATCAGATTTATCCCCTTGCTTACCTGACAGATGCCTCAAACTCAGCCCCCTCATTCCTTGCAAAGATTATTTCTGGTCTTTTCCCTTGACTTTGCTGGTGGTGAGGCCATCTTGCCCATTGTCTAGGATGCACTTTTGACTTCTTGCCATCTCTCTTCCAGTTGGTCTCAGCGTGAGCTGCTTCAGCCTTTTCAGGCTTTGTCTAATCTGGTTCTTCCCACCCCCTCCTTAGTGCAAGCCAACATCCTACCTGGGCCACCAGCACCACCTCTTACCTGGCACCTGCCTCTAGTCTCTGTACTATTGTCTGTCCTTGAGACTTTTGCCAAAGGAATATTAAAAAAAAAATCAAGGCTGGCATTTTCTATTGAAACTTTCTACTGATACTGATTGTAACTGAGATCAGCCTCAAGCTTCTAATATTCCACACTCATCATTTAAAGATCAGGTCTCTGCCCCAACAATATCCCTTCCCATGGTTCCGATCTTGACCCCTCCATTGCTTCACAGTGATAATACAGTCTAATACGTGAATTTCAAGTGACTTTGTCATTTTGAAGTAGGCTATGTAAGATGCAATCAAGTGATGAGCTAAACATGAAATACATCGGGCTGCCCCTATGTAACATAGATTGCTGCATTATAGCCATTTTTCAAGCAAGTGAGAAAATGCTATTAAGATTACAAGTATAACAGAGCAAATGCACAGGCCGTAACAAAGCTGCTCCTGTTACTGTCGAGTAGAATGCATTGTGCCCAACTGTATGTACTATATTTTTATACAGCTGCCGGCACAGGAAGCTCATTCATGCTATCATCACCGCAAACTTGAGTGATGCAGTACACTTCCCCACCAGGGTGGCTGTATGTCACTCACAGTAGGGATTTGCGGCTCTGTTACATTCTTATGGGACCACTGCCCTTTGAGCTGTTTTTTGTTGACCAAGATGTCACATTAAGTACACAACTGTATTTCTGTCCACCAATAACATACTTACTGATACTTCCAAACAGATGTCTCTCTGTGATTTCTTTTATTGCCATATGATATTTAGCATGCATATGTGCTTTCCTTAATAGATTGTGTCTACTATACAGAGCATCTCATCCACTCACCCAACACATTCTTATCGAGCAGACATTCTTTTCCTGATCCTGGAGTTTTCTTTCTGGTATCTGGGATTGAACCCAGGGCCTGGCACATGCTAGGCAAGCACCCTGCCACTGATCTCTGTGTCTTCAGCCCTGGCATTCTTTAATGCAAAGGATGCAGCAGCAAACAACACAAATGAGGCCTCTGTGATCACCAAGTTTACAGTGTCTTTAGGAAAAGCAAAAATAAATTAGGCATAAACAGGTGAGCTGCTGAAAGAAATGATTTTTCAGTCAGTGTTCAGATGCAGCTTAGGATGGGTAGTGATGGAAGACTTCTTGTGGAGGTGGCACATAGCTGAAGAGGAAGTGGCAAAAGAAGGCCCTGATAAAATCTCTAGGCCAGAACATTCCAACCAGGGCAGAAGCCCTGGGACACGAAAGTGTTTAGCAGGCTCTAGAACCTTGCAGTACATGAATTATAGTTCATAGATTAAGGAATCGATTGGTTATTTCCTGAAAGATTAGCCCTGGTACAAACTTGAGGAATTTCAGGTCTCTGGAACATGGCCTTTGCCCTAGAGCCTGTGTCTCTTCAGACAAATTAGAATCACAGAAAATGTCCAGGAAACACCATACAGAAGGAGCCCTGCATCAAAGACCAGGGTGCTAGTGGTGGGTAAGAAGGAGTCTAGAGAGGTGAATTCTAGAAATCTCATCAAAACTGAGTAAGATGCTACAGAACTACTCTGAAGAGTGGGCATAATCAAGGATGCAGAGGGAAGAGAAAGAGTGACTTCCCAAGGGGAAGACACGGGAAGGTGCTGGATGAAGAGAGACTTGGTGTGTGTGGGGGGATTGGAAGGAGCAACTCTGGCCTAACTGAAGCTGAGGGTTCATGCCATGGAGGAGGAAGGAAACTGGCTGAATGGGAATCAGGTGAGTGAGAGACCACATTCCAAATCCTCTGGGTTGGACCTGGGTTTGAACTATTGGCACTTGGGAGACTCTGGGTTTGCAGAAAAGACCAGCTAAATATGTGTTGTGAGGCCTTTGAAGCTTGCTAGTAAAAAACGAGTGCAGTAGGAGACTGGAGAGAGAAAGCCAGTGTAGAGTCAATGGCTGGAACTGGGCTTATAGTGGGATGAGAGGAATATGGTGAATGACAATGATATTGTGGGGCGACGGTCCCATGATGGATTCCAATTTCAATTCCAGAATGGCAGTGGTGGGACTGCAGGGGGTGTAACATCTGTGCACCAAACTGAGTTGGGGAATAGAGTTTGAGGAATTATAGATTGCAGTTCACTTAGCACCACCAAATTGAAGGTGCTGTTTTTAATAGAATTTTCTGGCAGTCAGGGCCAGTGGGCAGGTGGCAGTACAGGCTACAGCAGGCCAGTGATTAGATCAGGGCTGAGAACAGGAGTGGGGTGACACAGGAATCCCAAAGAGAATGAAGAACAAGCCAATCCTGAGAGAGGGCATCGGCACTGCTGGGATTAAATTGAGTTCATATTGGCGCATGATGAAAGGCAGCATTGGAGGGAGATCAATGTTACCTTGATGTTTCAATTAACTTCCCTTGTGTGGCATATGACGCCTGGCCTGGATGAAGCAGTCTTGGAGATTCTCTGCCAGGTATTCAGTGTTGTTTCATTGTGTGATGGCACTTTCTGCAGGGTGCAGCTAAGCTAAGAATACACATGAGCAACAAAATCAACTCTCCAAATCAGCTGTGTCTATCTCTATGTGTATATGTGGGGGAAGCCCCAGCATTGCTGCACTTACATACTTTGTGACTTAAATTACTGTGTTCTGCCCCCCAAATCAGTGTAAGGAGTTCCTGTGGGGTACAGTGAACATGTCTGTGCTCCACACCAGAGACTTGACTGGTAAGACTTAAATCTGTAATCTGGAAGTTATCTTCACTCATCGGTTGGGTAATGGGTACACCTGTCACCAAAACCACAGTTGGTCTGCTGACCATAGCATCAAGGAGGCCCTCTCCATGTGGCCTGGATTGCCTATAACATGGCTGCTTCTAAATGGTTGGGGTTCATACTATTCCTGAGTCCCAAACTGTGTCTGAGCTGACAAGAAGAACTATGTCTCTTCACAGTTCTTCATGAAGGTCTCTTCAGGAAGTCATGCAGACATACTGGGGCTGCACTTTCTTGGTCACAGGTGTGTCCTTAAGGTGAGATTTAAGTGAAGGGCTATTAAGATTCTGTGAATGAAGGGGATCAGCATTTTTTAGAAGAAGTTTTAACCAGCAGAGCACTTGGCCATTACCTATAAATTGATCTCATGTTGTTTATGTAGGACAAGTTTTAACCATTGTAGCTCATGCTCACTGCCTGTAACTTGATTTCATGTTGCTTGGTGGTCTTTTGCCCTTTGATTTGTAACCTGTCTGGTGGGGAGAAAAATAGCTTGACCACATAGCTGCCATGATAGGCTTATTGGCAGGCAACACCCTGATCCAGAAAAAGCCACAAGCTGATACTACCCAGAGATCCACCCAGCGATGAGCCAACATCTAAAGGGAAGAACCTGACATCTCAAACATTCCAACCATCAGGTAAGATTAGATAAGATTGCCAGGTGTCCCTGAGCCTAGAACATACCTATTTCCCTTTTACAGATACTGCTAGACAAACGTTAGCCAATCAAGGTCCTGAACCCTGGAAATCCCCTCACCCCAACCTTTGCTATGATAAAAGCCCTACCCTGCCTGGGCTCAGGCCTCTCTGCTCTCACTGCTTCCCAAGCTCAAGCTCTCTTCTTTTATATATGGGATTCAGTCTCAGTGGTGATCTTTTGGGGGGGGGTCCCTGTGATCTGGGCATAATGCTATCCATGTGGCTTTACTCAGAAGACACAGTCCATAATTGATGGGTTGAACAATAGGCTAATCTGAAGAAGCTAAGACTATGGGGGTGGGCACAGAGTTGTATGTGCATAGGTCTGTGTGCTCATGAAGTCTGCCTCAGTTGTGGTTCTTCAGAAGCCATCCACCCACCTTGATTTTGAGGCAGGATCTCTTGCTGGGATGTGGAGCTCACTGATTAGGATAGACTGGTTAGAAAGCAAGCACTAGGGGCATTCTGGTCTCTACTTCCCAAGAGCTGGATTATAAGCACACGCCATCATGCTCAGCTTCTTATGTGGATGTTGGGATCAAATCAAATCCTCAGAGTTGAACAGCAAACACTTTACTCACTTAGCTATTTTTCCAGTTCCCGAAAAAGTCAGTTTTTGGCATGGACTGATGGCAACCATTGCTGCTTGACAAAGTTCCAGCATTTCGACATTGCAGACCACACTTCTCCAGCACCTTTTAAATTCCATTTTTAATGATTCTCAATATTAATGTCTTTCTCTTTGGGAAATTTTGTGTGGACTTTGATGAAGGATAAAAATGTGTACAAAGGTAGCCTCTCTAGACAAAATAATTCTTTGGGGGAAAAATCCCTGCCACTGTGGAATCAGGAATTCCATTGTGCCCTCCTAATTACACCAAGAGCAGGAAAGTTAGAGGTTTACTAGACACATCTGACCCCAATGATGAAATGCTTACAGTCCAGATCCAGAGCCTGAGGCATTAAGGATGAGAGTTCAGTTAATAAATACAGAGAAATCAGAATGATAGTATAATGGAAAAAGACTAAGACATCAGGACCTTCTGTTTTGGGAGCATTATGAAGGGGACAGGCCCAGATAGTAAGACTAAGAAATTGTAGTATAGTGTCTGCTCCCCAGAAGAAGTTCTTTTCCCAAGGTCAGGCATTTGGATAAGAGGCTCCATTCCCTGGGCAGCTTGAGGAAAGTTCCTGCTTGCTAAAGCGGTCATTCTCCCTGATCTCTGGCAAGGGGAACTTGTGGCCCTCTCATTAACATATGACTGGTGCCTATCCTCAAGGTCAAAGCTAGATTTCTCAACCTCTGATCTCAAGCCACACCCCAGCTGTCATGCCACCTTTAAAAGGTATATTCTTTTCTTCACTTTCACACTCCTGGAAGCTGTCCTAATTCATCCTCAGATCCCCACTTCATCATGTTGTGCTCCCCCACCCCTCAGCGCCTCCCCCAACCAACTCCACACATTCTCTTTGGGGCCTGAATAGGTCTTCAGCAAGTTTTATTTTTCCTACTGCAAAGACTTTGCCCTTTGAATTTTTAGATTTTCCTCCAAATTATATATCTGTGAGTCACATGTTTAGTTCTATGCTGTGCCTGCAGAGAACACCTAGAGTGTGTATAAATCACTAGGAAAGTCCGATTTGCTTGCTCTGTGACCTCTAAGGTCACCCGAGTTTAGTTCTCATTGATTGCAGAACTGATAAAGCAATAGCTGTGCTTCTTTTACATGCTTGGTATTTAGACTAATAACTTGTTTTGTGTCTTTATTGCCCATGTGTCAAGGTAGAAGAGGGACGTGGTTTGGTACTAAGTCTCAAATGTTTCTTCCTTGTGCAGTGCTTGAGTGTAATTGAGCTGTAATGAACATGGCTAAGGTCATTTCCCAAGAATTAATGAACAGGAGGATGTGTTCTTGGCCAGAGGCTGAGTCTTTGGTCATTAACCTAGTTGGTCATTAATATTGTCCAGGAATGCTTTACACTAGGCCATTACAGCCTGCACCATATGCTGCTACCACAGGGAAACAAGAACATTACCTGTGTCAATAACTATTTGTTTTCCTCTGTTCTCATGACTACTGATGGAGGCAGCCCTTTTAATACTTTTTCCAAAGGCCTGAAGCACCAAGGTCATGAAGGAGAGAAAGGGGTGGGAAACCAGTAATTTGGGCTTTGCAGAGTAAAATCTCTGATTATTTTGCAGACTATGTGATCATGTTCTTTCTTCCCAAGAAGCAAGCACTGGGTCTCTTCCCTCCCCTTTCCTGACTTCTTCTCCCCTTCTTTCCCCCTCCTCACATTTTCTCTTTCTAAAACAGTGTGTGGAGGATGTCAATCAGAGACACTGGTCAGTGCCGAGGATATATGTACAAATGCCACTCGGTCCCTGCTGTCAGCAAGCTTAGAGTTTCTCTAGAAAGGCCAATAGAAAAATCACTCCAATGCAGCCAGGTTGATGTGATGGCACAGAAATTTCAATGTATTATAGAGCAAAGGAGTGTAACACAAGGATCTCCAAAGTGGCTGCAAAGGTTCTGGTTCGTTTCGGGGTAGGGTCTCATGAATTCTGTGCTGGGACCAAGTGTACAAACACAGCCTGGAATTGACTATGGAGCTGAGGTTGTCTTCAAGTTCACATTCTCTTCCTCCCTCTACCAGTGGAATGCTAGAGTCATGGTGTATGCCCCCATGCCCAGCTTCTGGTGTGATCTGAAGGGGTTTGGTGAGTGTATAGAAGTCATGGGTGATAGTGAAGCCTGCTTGCTTTGGCTAGACTGGCTGGCCAGCCATCCCTGGAATCTACCTGTTTTAAACCCCATCACCAGGATTACAGGTTTGTGCCAGCTGGGCCCAGCTTTGCATTTAGGTACTGGGGATCCAAACACATATTCTTGTGTTTATGTAGGAAGCACTTTACCCACTGAGCCAACTCTCCAGTCCTTTACTTGTATATTCTTGTCTTTCTAGTACCTGGTCATGAATGTCTTTCTGCTTAGACGAAGTAGATTGGGTTTTGTTGACTGCAGCTAAGAACTCTAAATAAAGGCCTCTGTAGCTTTCTTGGAGGTGAGGGAAGGAGTGGTTGGTAGTTTTAGTCTCTTCTGGTTGCAAAGGAGAAACAGACTAATAGCTACTACATAGAGAACCAAAAACATCATCTGTGGGTAAAGGTAGGCATAGTGGGAATACAGTAAATAGGGCAGATTAGACAGGTGTTTCCTTTATTTAGGACATGAGCTTTTCCACAGAAAGCTCAAAGTACTCCAAACATAGTCATGACTCTGTGAAAGTGGCTTATATAGAGTACAAATCCTAGCCTAGTTTAATCTCTTCCCGCCACAGGTTTTGCCTCAGTTACACCCCCTGTCCATAATGAGCATAATGGTAACAAAATAGTTAGGAGCTGATGAAGGAAGAAAGAGCAGGCCACTTTTTAAAAATGAGTACTATGACTTCAATTATGATCATATGGACAAAAAAGTAGGATAAAGGTTTTGAAGCTTCCTAGATACTCAGCCATATGCATCTTCAGTCTAAATCATTTGAAGTGTGAATATCATTATTTGGAAATGTCTTTTCAAATTTTCAAACTGAAAATTTAAAAATTTTAACTTTAAAAAAATAGAAACACTTCTTGCTTAAAATGTTCTTAAATACAAAGGGCTGTATAATAACCATGAACTTACCTCTCACTCCAGTTCTTAGTTCCTTGTGTATCTTTCCAGAAATGCCCTGTACATATGTGACCTCCTTCTTTGTCAGTACCTACAGCTTGAACACATTCTTTATAAAGGCTGTACTGCTTTTGTTACATTAGTGACTCATAATATATTTAATAGCCCCTCACTGATGGGCATTTAGGCTATTTAATATAATTGCAAAGTGCCTACAGTGAACATTCATGTGCAGACATCTTTGTGCAAATGGCCGGAGCATGGCATAGGACAAAATTCGAGGCAGCGAATGATAGATCAAGACTATATCTCCTTAAATGTTTACAAGTATTATCCAATTACTATCTTCAAAAAGGCACCATGCCAACTTTTAAAAGTTTCTACCTTGAAAGCTGCAGTTCAGTTAGACCAGTTTGTATGTGTGCGTCGGGAGGAGAGAGCGTGAGAGAGGCAAGCTAGTCTCTAAAGGGTATTTATAATCTTACTGTATAAACAATTACAGCATTAAATGTCTGCAAAATTCAAGTGGCAAATGAGCTGAGAATATCAATTGCACATCTGCCGCATCTCAAAGGCAGATGGCCTTTTAATTTTATATCCCAAGAATTAGACCCAAAATTTCATTCCCTTCCTCAGATTGCTCCCTCACTCTCTTTACTTTCACTGAGAAAATGGATTGTCACACTTTTCAAATATCAAGTCAGTTTCAACATAAATTGCCAGGAAACTGTCTGCCATCTCTTACTAAGCAGATATCAAGGACTGATTGACATTTAACCCATGAACCCATAAAGAAAACACTAAAAGACACCACTCCTATTGTCAGGGACCTTATGATCTAGGTTGAGAAATCAACGTTTAAAACCAAATGGTGACATGCCAGATGAAGAGGAATGAGTGCTCTGCTGTATAATTTAACTACCCACACTTGGAAAGACAAAGACGAAAGAGATTGTTTCTCATAGGAGCGGCTGTCAGAGACTCATAGGAGACAGATGGGTGTTGGCTTGGGCTGGGGCACAAAAAAAAAAAAAAAAAAAAGACAGAAAGGCAGGAAGAAGGAAAGGGTGAGCAAATGGAGTTGAACAGGGTGTAGGATGGAGGGAGATGTATGAGACTATGTA
Source organism: Onychomys torridus (assembly GCF_903995425.1). Taxonomy (NCBI): domain Eukaryota; kingdom Metazoa; phylum Chordata; class Mammalia; order Rodentia; family Cricetidae; genus Onychomys; species Onychomys torridus. The sequence goes on along the minus strand of NC_050447.1, from coordinate 70,980,772 downwards.
AATATGGGGGGATAGAGTGGGATCATGTAACAAAAGACCGTGCTTGGATTGAGCAATAGGAAGCTCAATACAGATGACTTTTGATGAAAGAAGGTACATACTATGTGCAGGATACTCCTGCAAAATCAAACTGGCTCATGTCTGGTCTCTTGAACACAGCAACAGGAGTTATAGAGAAGATCTTAGTGTCACACACATGTAATGCGACCTTTCTGTTCAAAGCTTGGTGAATATACCTAAATATATTGGGTTCACAGAGGTTGACATAGCTGTTTTCTTAATAGCTGTCCATCAAGCATTATTTCAAGGAAGACTTGGGTGATGGTAGGGCTCATCCAACAAGGAACTGAATGGGAAGGCTGGTGTAGGGTCACAGGTAAAGGACCACAAAGGGCTGTGTTCATAGCGACTGGTAGAGAGGGACACAGCTGGTGGAACTCAGGCTTGGAGATAAGTAAAGGAAAGCAAATCTATAAAGTAGCCCAGTAAGTGTTTCTCATAGAACCCAGCCTCCATTCTAAGTAGTAAAGGGGGGTGAAACACTGTCCAGATAGTCCTCCATTCAGGGATTTTCAGTGTGACCAGGTTGAGAACATAAAGAAAGGAAAACAAGGTCCAATATTAGGAGGTCAAAGCAACAGACAGAAGTGCTGTGGAGATTCAAAGCAGAGGTCTCAGGTGACTGAGGAGTCAGGGTAACCCACAAAGTGCGGGATCTCAAGGAGGTGTTGGACAAGAGTGGCCGGGAGAGTGATGGCCCAGTATGGAAATGAGAAAGAACAGAGGAAATCACAAGTACATTGGACAGTAGCCAGTTTGTGGGCCTCTAGGTAAAGTGCAGGGACAGGAGAAGGAAGGTGTGTGAAACCAGAGCAGAAGGGCTTTCCTTTAGGCTTTGTGTTTTCTTTCATTCTAGCAGGAGGCTGGGTATCAGAACTCACATACATCTATGTTCCCCCACTTCTTGTAACCTGTGCATATATGATGGTGGGGGGTGGTACATGTGGAGGCCCGAGGTTAACAGCATCTTCCTCAATTGTCCTTCACTTTAGTGTTTGATACAGTCTCTCCTTGGACCTGGAGCTCACTAATTCAAATAGGCCGACTAGCCAGTGAGCCACCAGGCTCTTCCTGTCTCCACTTCCACAGATCTGAGATTAGGGACATATACCTGACACCACCCACCCCCATGGGTTTCAGGGGGACTTTCAGAGTCAGGTTCTCGTGTATGCATGGCAAGTGGTTTACTGACTGAGCCATCTCCCAAGCCCCAGAATACCCTCTGAGTAAATGCGGCAATGGCCACAGACACACTTCCAATCAGCGCCTCCCGTTCTTTGAAGAAGGCACTAGTTGTTAAACCTGAGACTTGAAAGCAGTGCAGTAACTACTCTTGAGATGAAAGACATGTGTGGAGGGAGAAGCATCTTTGAATTAAAAAAAAAAAAAAGAATTCACTATTTCATATGAAAGCAGAACTCTTTCCCCTCAATCTGCTTCTGCATAATTTTAGTCTATTTTTCTAATTCTGGTAACTGAACAAGAAAAGTTCCAACTGCTGTTCACATTCTCACTGCTTCTCAAATAAAAAAAAAAATAATAACTTGGAAGTCCGTATCTATGCCAGGGAAAAATGAAACAAAGACAGGGTGTTAATTGTCTTTGTGTAAGTTTGTCTTTGGCACATTTCTTTCCTTTCTCTGCCCAAGTAATTTAAAATGAGTATCATTCAAGACCAATTAAAGGGATCTGGATGGGAGGCTCTGTGTTTGCAGTTGGTATCAATCAATTGTGCAATTTGGCCATCAATAGCCCTTCCAAAATGGCTGCATTTAACTGTAGCTGAAGGATTAGAAAAGAACCCACAGTGAGTGAGCCCTCCTTTGTCTCAAAGAGTGAGCTTCAAAGTGCTGAAAATTTGGGGATTTTCTTCATTATTTGAATCAAAGGTTGTCTATTTGGCAAAGAGAAAATGTGGCCGATGTTCCTTGGATACTTGGCCAGTGAATTTTGGCCACCTACTCTCAATAGCAAAATCACAATGAATCTAGTGGGGTGGAAGAAAGGACAGCAGGGCAGGAAGGAGGAAACTGGAGTCAGGACTCTTAAGGGAGTACTGTGAATGAGGACTGGTTCTTGGGAGGCACAGATATGGGTTTCCTTCAGTGTGCCTGTAACACCAGCCCTAGTGAGACCAATTCCCTGGTGTTCTCTAGAGCTTGCTGAGAAAGATGAGGGGTAGGGTGGTGGGAGGAATTGAAAATGAATGCTACTAGACACCCCAGCTGATAGAGGCTTCCCAGTCTCTACTCCTTATTTCTGAAAGTCCCCTAGTAGGGCAGACTGACTGTCTTTCAAGTTATCACCTTGGAAAGGGACTACTTCTGGGTCTTCCCTCTAGTTTTCTTTTGTGGTTAGCAAATAAGAGAGGTGTTCAAGTGGGAGGGAGGGGGTTCCTCCTTGGAATAGATGTAAAGCATTGTTCCCAGTGTGTCTGTAAGATAAGACAGAGATTATGCTCATGTTCTTTTTCTAGCTTATTTCTGGAGGGTGTGATCCCTGACTGTGGACATTCATCTTGATTCACTGATTGGTCTTCCTGCAAAGCTCTGCCCCTTTATGATGTGTTGATTTCTTCCACGAATATTTTCTCTGATTCATCCTTGGACTCAAATTAGGAGTTTTCTAATGTCTAATGTGTTCCTGGTGACATGGAATGCCCAAAAAAAATGTAGGAAAGAGAAGTATGAGAAGTCAGACATCAAGAATCAAAAGAAAGAAAAGCAAAGACAAGAGAGAAAGAAGGAAGAAAGGAAGGAAGGAAGGAAGGAAGGAAGGAAGGGAAGGAAGGAAGGAAAGAAATGAAAAGAAAAGAAAAGAAAAGAAAAAGAAAAGAAAAGAAAAATGAAAGAAATCATTTAAGACCAGTTAAAAGGAATTTGGACAGGAGACTCTGGGTTTGCAGTTGGTATTCATCAATAGCGCAATTTGACCATCAATAGACTCTGAAAGGCTCATCCAAAATGGCTGTACTTAACTGTAGCTGAAGGATTAGAAGTGAACCTCTGATGAAGACTCCTCTTTTGTTTAAAAGACTGAGCTTCAGCTACTGGGAGTTGGTTTTTCCCTTCCTCGTTTGAAGCACCGTTTGTCTGTTGGCAGTGTGTGCATACTAACAGCACAAAGAGTGGAAACATCTGCCTTTGAGCAATATGGTCTGCTTTTAAGTATTTTCTGTTTTCTTGGGCCCTGTGTCAGATAGAGGAGTACAATCTTCCTGGAATCCAAAATAAATACCTTTATACAGTTTCAAATTTCCGAAATTCTCTTATCAACTGTTCCCCTTTCCCTCACGTCTGAGTCCCTTCCTCACCATATAGATATTTCTATAAGTTGAGTTTCAGATACATAAAATAAACTAACTCTTTTGGTCAGTGGATAAATCATGTCACATTTTCAAGAGCTAGAGAAAGGTGAGGTGCACTATAGACACCTCAGCTCAAGCAGAGCCTCATTGGCTGGTTATTGAGTCATGACTCTTCTCCTCATCTTTTCTTGCAGCAAGTACAGTCTCCTCACAGTGGCATTGGATTGAATTGTGGCCTTAAATGTCAGACCGGAACTCTTGGCTGTAGACCCAGAATTGGACACATTGGCTCAATGTCCTCTCTGCTTGGTCAGCAGTTTGTGTGAAAATATGAGATTTACCTGATTTCTATGTTTGGGTCCTGTGTGTATCATTCTATGGGCTTCTCAGTAAACTCATTTTCTCACAAGGATAGAGCTGCTGACTTGGGTATGTTGGAGTAAGATATTTTTCACTTCCTTCTCTTTTTCAAATCGATCTTGATTGATGATACATGTCCTTGAGTCAACCATTGCTTCAGAGAACACCCAGAATGGCACAGCTAGCAACATAAGAGGATGGAAAATGTGGTTGTAGATAATGAGATGAGGAGATGCTACCTAGAGATGCCAAGAATGAAATTATACATTTTACCAATACTACTTCCCCCAAGATCATGATCATAAGGGAAATGATATCCAATCAAAGCCAAATGGATACCATTTACCCTCCAATGGTGGAAATGCCCATGGAACAAAAGCCTCCAAAAAACAGCAAGGGGCTAGAGACTATGTGGGAAAGCTGGGGCCATTGTGCCCTGATGATGAGAATGTTAAATGGTGCAACTATAGTGGGAAAAAGCATGCCAGGTCCTTTCAAAACCTTAAAAATAGAATCATTTTAAGATCCAACAATTCTCCTTCTGGAATTGAAAGTGCATCTTAGGAGCTTCTTGTACACCATCTTCATAACAGCATTTCAATAATAGTCAAAAGGTGGAAGCAGTCCAAGCTTCCATCAGTGGTGAGTGGATAAACTTGTGGCAGGTACACACAATGAAATATTGTTCAGCCTTAAAAAGGAAAGAAATTTGATATACACCATAATATGAACAGTCCTTGAGGACATTATGCTATGTGAAATGATCTACTCACAAAAAATGCAAATATTATATGGTTCTACTTATATAAGGTACACATGATAATAAAATTCAGAGAGAAAGTAGGATGGTGGCTGTAGGGGCCAGAAGTTCTTGGGGTTAGGAAACCTGATCTCTCCACTTCCTACTTGTAAGTCTTAAATTACCTTAGCTACACTAGATGCCTGTGCCATTCTATTAAACATGGGAGATAGGGGCCTTTGGAGGAAACTTTTGAAAATGTCACCAATACCACTTTTGTTACTGGGTGGCTCTGTGGTTGGGCACAGACACTGACATTTTACAAGGGCTCTCAGGAGGATTCTATGGTGACTCATTTGGGAAAATTTGGGTACTATGGATTTGGCCCCATTTGAATAATATAATTTTGGGGGAACTATGGACTTGGCCATATTTGAATAATGGAATTACCACTAAAAAAATCTTTATTTATAGCATCTAGCTCCCCTATTCCTTCAAGATCAAAGCCATCTTTCTGAAGGATCTTGCCTAGTGTTGCTCTTGAGAGTCCCTATATTTAGATTCAAAGCTTAACTGTAGGGCTTCTTGCTGACCCTGATGACCCTGTTCTGTTCCATGAAGGTCTTTAAGAAGTACTGCCTGATGCATTCTATCTATTTGTCTCTATCTATCTATCTATCTATCTATCTATCTATCTATCTATCAATATATATACATATATATATTTATATATATCAATATACATACATATATATATATATATATGAGAGAGAGAGAAATATCAAGAACCCCTTTCCAGTGTGATAAAGTCTCAACAGTGTCCTGTTTGAATGTCTACCCAAGCCAGGATTTATATGTTTTAACAACTTCTGAACTTAGCATTTCAATTATTCTACCTCATTTGGTCACTGGAATGACATCAGCTTTTGACTTTAGAGACCGAAGAGCTGGGAGTACCTTTATCTTGGCACTCTCTTGTGGATGATAATGATGATAATGACAATACTTTGTAAGAAAAGATTATGTGCTAGACACAATTCTAGGATGTTCATATGTATTGATGACATAAACCTCTTAGAATCTGTAAGATAAGCCCTGCTATTGTCTCATATTTTGCACTGGAAGAAACTAAAGCATTGAGAAGTTCAGCAGCTTGCTCAAGGTCCATCTCTATGCAGAAGGAGAATTCAGTCTGAATATCGAGCCCATGCTCATAACTCTCAGGCTATATGGGGACAAAGTTCCTCTGACAAAAGTGTAACGACCTCAGTCAGTACATTATACAGTGACAATAGCCTTTCCATATAGCTCTCTGAATCCAGATGAATTCTCTAGAACACAGGAATTTGGTCTTAAACTTGTGCTTTTCCATCAGCCAGTTGGTTTTAGAATACGACAGTATGCACAGAGCCACCTAAGGAAGCTCAGTGTGAACATTAGTGCAGTTTTTATTTGCTATTTGACCACTTACTCCATACATGTCTGCATTTGGATTCCTGCCCTTCTCTAGGTTTGAGAGCTAATAGAACATGATCCAAAGTTCCAGTAATAATCACATCCTTGAATCAGTTGTTGGACGATGCCCTCAGTAAAGAAAACATTCTTATGAAATCTGTCATGTCTGGAGATCATCTCCCCATTGCCAAGGGATGTTATTCTCTCCCTGCCCAGCACCTACCTGTCACAGGCTTTAGCTTTACTGCCTTTCATTACAGAGGGCATTCTGCCTCCTTGCATTGAGATATCCTCTTGTTTCGTAGCATGATTAACTCTACATTCCTCTCCTTCATGGTAATTCACACTGTTTTACATTGATGGCCTTTGTGGATGTCATTCAAATGCTGATCTGCATCACTAGATTACACAGCCTCGTGAGGACAGGATCTGAGTCTGTCTTGGCCACCACGGTAGGTTGGCAATTAGCCTAGTTCTTGGCTTGTAGAACTATCATAGGAAATGAATAAAGATAGAATAGGTCTTAGAATTAAAAAGAAACAAAACTGTACAGAGTCCCTGTCCACGTGTATGACACTGGGTAAGCAAATATGGGGCAGAATGTCTGTGTGATGCATATAGCAGAGCCCAGAGAAGTCATGCTCACTTTAGTCCATCATAGTCCTAAGCTGGTTCTCCTGTGTAATTGAAAATAGACTGGTACAATAAAGTAATTCATTTTCACATATGAGTTACCTGGAAAAACCTGGCTCTTGATGAAACCTAGCAAGGACTTTGAACCCAATATTTTCTGCTTAGGAAATGTAGTCTACTTGGAATGGAGAAAACAGAACTACTGGAATTTTATCCATTCACTTAGGGTGCACAGATGGTGTTTTTCAATGGGTTCTGAGGTAAGTGTGTTCCTTGAGAAATTATCCTTCAGGTTTGTCTTTGTGTATTCTTCTTTTCATATCTTCTCCTCATCATTGCCTCTTTGTGCTGCATGTAGCCAAAAGAAAGCCCACCTACCCTGTGATGACATTGTTCCCTTGCTCCTCAATACCCACCCCCAACACACACACTTCCTCCTCCCTTGTCTTAGCTTAGGCAAAGTACACTTTATTGAATTCTTCTAATCTTTCCTGACAGATCAATTCTTCTGGGCTCTTAATTATTCATGTGGCTCTCCCTTGAATTTCCTTCAGGCTACTGGCTCTTTTGAGGCAGTCGGCTAGCTTGTCTGAGGCAGCTCATTTATTTCCCAGGAGGAGGGCATCTGTGCTCAGGCCAGAACCCTAAAGAGGGCAGATGTGGAGGTGGGGGGAGTGGATGGCTGAGGATGTAGGGAAGGTAAGGCATCCTGCAGGGAGAGGAGTTAGAAGGTCTTGTTTTAAAATCTGGTTCTCCCATTTCATAGTCTTCAGACTCTGGCAAAGTTAGTCAACTTCTTTAGCCATGTCAATTCTAAATGAAGGTGCAAAAAGGGGTGTGTCATTAATTGTTCAGGTCTTCACAAATATTAAGTAGTATAGTGTCACAAGTGGTCCTTTTTTGGAAACCTTTAGTAGTCTTGTGAGCAGCAAGCTTTCCTTCCTCAAGCATATAGCCTTTCACACAATAGCTTCTCCAGGGCTGGCCATATGCCACTAAATCAGTTTAGTCCTTTGAGATAAGTAAGGTTTTACAGCCAGAACACACTCAGAACAGAGCAAAGTTTTCATAAAAATTCAGAAAGAAGTCATCCATTAGAATAGAATAGTATGGTGATATATTGTGTACTCAAATAAACTTGCATGAGGATCAGAGGACAGAGTCAGCCACTAGACTAGACATTGAGGTCAGGCAGTGGTGGCATGCACCCTTAATCCTATCACTTTGGAGGCAGAGATCCATCTGAATCTCGGTGAGTTCAAGGCTACACTGGAAACAGAACCAGACAGTACTTTAATCCCAGTACTGGGAAGCACATATGCCTTTAATCCCAGGAAGTGATGTCTGGGCAGAGAAAGGTATATAAGGTGTGAGGAGACAGGAACTCACTCTCTTTAGACTGAGGATAAGCACAAGAAGCTTGTCTTATTTCTAGATTATAGAATTAGCCTGGCAATTCTCATCTCTCATCAAATAGCTATTCTCCAAGACTGTCCCAGACAGAACACTAGCTATCTTATGACTAGGAAAAGGACTGAATCTTGGGCAATATGGGACCTTTAGTTACCCTGCAATGAACTGCCTTTCCTCTAGTTCTGTAACTGCACCATACAGTTAAAACACAGACACCATTTTATTCTGGGATAATGCCATGGTCACCTCTTTCTTTAATCTGGAACCTGAAGCTGTTCCCGAGATGGTTTCCTTTACTGTCCCAGGCTCATCTGCATGTCCTCCTCCCACACACATGACTCCTAACAGCAGCTCCCTGTCCTCTGTTGTGTCCCATCACACACAGACCTTTGTGCTATTGCTTCCTGCCTACTAGTGTTCAGATGTACTTTGACCTACAAATTCTATTAGCACAAATCCAGCCAACTACCAAACAACTAGCCAAAAGTCAGAGAGGAATCTCAAGGCACAGGTGCCTTGCAGACAGATTTAGTGGTTGCTAGATTGAAAAAAAAAAGTCTTAATGATACCCTGTGAACATCTACATGTGAAGCTGGAAATACAACCCTGTGGTAGAATGCCTGCCTTCCATGTATAAGGCTCTACATTCAATCCCTATCATTGAGTGGGGGACAAAACCACATGGAAGAGTGGGCAATGGTGGACTTACATTCTCCTGTGGTCAAGTGGCTGCTGCCCTCATTCAGAGCACTGGGTGCCCATTCAGCACAGAGTTCACCCCATACAGATACTGAAGGCCAGTTGCAAGTTTCTTTCTGTTTTTCTTTCTATGGAGAAAATAGCCCTCTCTATCAAAGTCTATCAAAACTGAGAATATGAAAGCTAAACCAAGGAGATCCAGTGACTGTCCCTGTGCCACTGATGTCTGGTACTTATCTGATTCATTTAGGCATCTGAACATTGGGAGTAATGGCATAATACATAAGTTGGCAAGCTCTTTCTGTAAAGGATTAAGTAGTAAATGTGTACAGTATTGGGTTATCTTTGCAACTGCTCAACCTTATCTCTGTAGTGTGAAAACAACCTTTGATAATGAGTAAGCAGAAGTGTGTTCCAATAAAACTTCATTCATAACGGTAAGGTTTTGGGCTGCATTTGGCTTCAGGATATCTCAAATCCCCATCTAGTCCATGTCTTTCAATTTATAGATGGTGAAATGCATGGAGTACATCAGTTGTTAATTTGTCACAGAAGTGATGCTATGATCTCAACCTTTCAGGGGTGGAGAGATGGCTCAACAGTTAAGAGCACTGGTTGTTCTTCTAGGGGACTCAGACTCAAATCACAGCACCCATATGGTGGCTCACACCTAACACCCTCTTCTGGCCTTCACAGGCACTGCATGAATGTGGTACACAGCCATACATGCTGGGAGAACACGCATCTTCGTAAAATAAACATCACCAATAATGTATTTAAAAAGGTTATCAATTCACAAAAGCCCTGTACAAATTCCAGCACTTCATGTTCCCATTCATTTTCACCTCAGGCTCTACAAGCCCTTTCCCCTCCAATTCCCAGGAGCATAACCTGAATCCATTCACCAGGCACTCACTCAATCATACATTGTATAGTATATCTTACCTCTACTGCTAGATTAAAAGTCCTCACCTTATATGTTTTTTAACAGTACCCCCACAGCACTACAAAAAAGTATTCTACATAAAGTAGGTACTTTTAGCCTAAGCAAATATTTAGAAATAGATGGGGAATACAAGATATTTGGAGTAGGTACTTTCTAGAGGGTGTGGGGTGGGTGGAAGGCATTGGAGACAGCCATTGTCCACCTCCCAATTTAGCTTTTCTGTGCTAACTCTAGGAAAGTGTCAGCCATAACTCCTGGCATGGAAATATCTCTTATCCTCTAACTCCAGTCATCATATTTTGACTTCACTGCTGGACCAGACTCCTGCAGCTTCTGTCCCTGCTCTGTCAGATTCAGGCGTAGCATTAAAATGAAAGGAATAAGTAATATGGCAGAGCATAGAAGATGCTTGTACCCTCTTTCATTTTAATAGTCATGTGTCTTAGAATTACTGTATCCAACACATTTGATACAATTATTATTTTCTAATTTGGAAGGCTGAGTTATACACATGTTCTTCCTTTATATAATATTTACCTTTTTTAAGAGAAAAAATATTTTTTTAAAGCCAACTGAAAAGCTTCTATGTAGATCTGGTATTTTCTGTTTATAGTAGAGAAGTAGTTGGTGGGAGATTAGAAAATAGGTTTTGTCACATGGTCTATCTCCATTCAGCAGTTCCTGGATGGCTGTAGCACTGTGATTGGAAGCATTGTGAAGCTGTGTGCAGGCTCAGTGAGCTCAGTAATTGGTAAGCAATGTCTTTTGTGGTACAAAAGAAAGTAATGGAACAGGCAGTGGTGGCACACACCTTTCATTCCAGGACTCGGGAGGCAGAGTCAGACAGATCTTTGTGAGCTTGAGGCCAGCCTGGTATACAGAGCGAGATCTAGGACAGGCACCAAAACTATACAGAGAAACCCTGTCTTGAAAAACCAAAATTAATAATAATAATAACAATAATAATAATAACAACAATAATAATGGGACTCGTAGGCTATGTACTTCCAGTTATTAATTTAGAAAGATACAAGGATTGTGGGATAGTGGGGAATTGTAATAAGTTGTATTAGCTTTGTTTCCCTGTATGACTCCTCCTTGGCAGAATAGTGAAGACAAAGATGTGAGGATGATGGTGATCTGACGGTAAAGATGCCCAACAGTGGACTGGGGATGAGTGGAGCTGTACACACTTAAGATGTGAATGAGGAGGTAGACAGTTACTCAGGGATGAGTCAACTTTGGGCATGAACACTCATTGGTTTTACTTGAGCAGTTTTGTAAGGATCCAGAGGTACTGTTACCTTTCACTGGTGTGCCTGAGATCCTCTGGGTATTGTCGATGACCCTACCACCCTGAATGCCCCTGATCTCTCTGAATGTTACCTGTATTGTAAGGAGGTAGAGTTGGTTGATACTGCGAGCAGATTAGAAGCAGGTAATGAAGATATGTTGCTATCACATAATAGCACTGACCGCTAACCTATGAAGAAAAATAATTTATTTCTTCTAGTTCTGGTGAGAAGTCCAAGATTGATGGGCTGCATCTGCTGTGTTCTCTTGCTGCATCCCATAGTAAGACAGAGCAAGAATGCCAGCACAAGTATCTCTCCTGTTCTGAGGAGGTCATTAATGCCACAATGAGGAGGGAGAGCATCCTTGCGACCTTATCTAACCCTAATGGCTTCCCAAAGACCCTAGCTCCAAATACCATCAATGTAGAGATTTGAGGATTTATAGTAAACTTGGAGGAGGGCACATTCAAACCACAGAGAGGCTGCAGTGCAGCTCAGTGGTAGCATGCTTAGCCAGCATGAGATCCCTACTTCTAGCTCTATGGGTTGGAGAGAGAGAAAGAGATAGGGGAAAGAGGAAGATAGACACCAGTGCTCAGAAGGCATCCAAATGGGTCAGAGAGATGGCTCAGCAGGTTAAGTACTTGCTGCACAAATGTAAGGACTTAAGATCAGATCTCCAGCACACATATGAAAGGGCAGGTGTGACATTGTGGCCCAGGAATCCCAGCACTGGGAAGCAGAAACAGGCAGATCTCACAGGAGCTTGTCGGCCAGGCAATCTATAGTCAAATAGCAAAAATTCTTTCACAAAAGGTGTTCTTAGGTGAGGACAGCTCAAAGATGTCACTATGTCTCCCAGGAGGTCATTTGGCTCATTTGTTATAAGCCAGTTTTAAACTGTTACATCCCATCTTCTGCCGCTGTTTTCAATAAAATAAAGCTATTTTGGAAGCTGACCATATTCAGTTTGGGCATGTCTTGGTATGTGTATACAGATCTTTCTCATTAAGTGTTCTCTCTCTCTCTCTCTCTCTCTCTCTCCCTCCCTCCCTCCCTCCCTTCCCCCCCTCTTTCTCCCCCTCCCCAGAGTACATGACTTTTCAGCTAGGCCAGAGACCAGCAATCCAGCAAACTTTCCTCTCTATAATCCCCCAACCTCTAATATTGGGGTAACAGGCACACACAGCTATGGCTGATGCTGTATGAGATTGTTGAAGATCTGAACTCAGGCCCTCAGGCTTTCCCAGCATTCTTACCTACTGACCCGCCTCCACAGCTCTTTTTATTTTTATTTTTTTAAATTCTGTGTAATGGAAATGGGGAGGTAGTTGCCTGATGGAACATTTGCTTAGGATGTGCAAGAATCTGTGTTTGACTTCACATATTACACCCCCAAAAGGTGAATGAACCAAGAATTCTGTATTGCTATCTACCCCGCTCACCTGTACTCTTTCTGGAAGGGCATTGGCCCTCCAAAGTCCCTGCCATAGCCAGATTTGGTAGACTTGGCCCATTCCCATGTCTTGGTACCTGACACCACTGGATAAAGGCTAGTTCAAGGCATAGACAGTGCCTTTGTGCTTGACGAGAAAGTTCCTGCCCTGGGAGATGAGAGCTGAGTCTACTAGAGACTGGAGCATTAAGCTGAAGTAGTTGCTGAAATGGAAAGTTCAGGAAATACAAGGACCAGAATCACCACAGTAGGCTTCTTTTTTGAATCCAAAAGAACAAAACAAAACAAAAATCAATCTATATTTTCTCTTGAATTTCAGTTCCTTAATCACTTTTTATTAAATTGGAGTAAATTGGATCTTTAGTGTTAGTTGAATATTTTGACAGTTTTAGAGGAAAAAAATCCTCCCTATACATCAAGATTCCACAGTGACATGATGGTAGAATCATGGGAAACTCCCCCATCTTCCTCGTGCCATAGAAAGATTCATCTTTATTCCTTCCCCTTTGTGCAAACCCATTCAAAGACCAGAGTTTGTAGAGCTGAATTCTCTTTGGCATCAGTATTTTAGGAAGAGAGGGAATCTCACCACTAAAAGCACTCTATCTGTATCAAACTTGTTTCTGCATCTGCTAAAAAGCTGGGAATTCTAGCTTGACGCCTCAAGGAAGTCATCAGCGTAGACTGCAGATCCGCAGGAAACCTGCTGAGTGATGCAGAGGGCAGACACTATGCAAATGTAAGACCCAATCATAGCCGCCCTCGGCACACCTGAGCCCACTGTAACCTTCCAGTGGCCTTCTCGGGAATCAGATGAGAGCCGATATTTAATAAAGCGTGTGGTTTTGAGAAGAGCACAGCAGCGAATCTTACTGCGTGGATTTAGGCTTTGGTGACCCTTCTCTGCTGTTATAAACAGTGTCAGCAAGTTAATGGGATGCGAGAATACGCTTGCTCTTGTGGAGAAAGAAACGCTTTATGTCTTTATTGGGCTTTGGTTGTTGTTATGAGTAGTACAAACCTCCATTTTCACTGGTTCGTTCCTTTGGATCTGGTTGAATTGGAGTTCATTTCTGTTGCGATCATGATGCCAATATGAAGGGTCAGTGAACTATGTACAGGTTGCAATAGTGTGTAGAAATATTGCACTCAGCGCAAATCCACAGGCCTGGCCTTATTATTTCATCTGCCTCCAGCCATGTGGACATGGAGGACACTTAATGTTTGTTAGCTTGTCTATTTTATTAGTCCATGTGAGGCCATGAGGATCTCTGGCCTGTAGAGCCCTGACTTCTGGCATCACTAATGGCTTAAAGCAAAGATATAAAAATTTCTTTTATTAGAAAGTGGAAATTATACCCTGGCCACAAAAGAGTATATCAAATATATGTGCAGCTTAAGGAAAAATACAGTAAGTACCAGTGTACCTGCCATTCTGCCAAGAACCAATATTAGTAGCACACAGTGGTTATCCCTGCCTTACATCACCTCCTTTGTCCTACCCAAAGCTAAAATAGCTTCCTAAGGAGGTTGATGTTAGCCTGTGTCTTGTGTTAATTGAACCTTTACTTTTCTTTCTTATATTTTATAAACTCTATTAAACACCACACACCAAAATTAGCTAGACTTAAAGTCTATACATCTCAATGAATTTCTATACAGTTAGAATAGCCATTCTGAAGCTATGGAGCTCCACATTGGATTCTGTGCTTTCATTATCAAATATATCTTCACATACTTACCCACCACCAAAGATGAAAACTCAATGACAGAGTTAGAACTAGATAAACAGTTAGCTCTATATCCCTTTTATGACCCAGGCCCATTATCTGCATTCAGTGCTTGCTCATCCCCTAGTCTATCCTGGTCTCTTTTCTCTATATTATACTGAACCATTTTTTGGGGGTAGCTGTAGCCATCTCCAAATAATGTACTTGATATTGCCTAGTTGTAGAATTGTGTGTGTGTGTAGTGTGTGTGTGTGTGTGTGTGTGTGTGTGTGTGTGTGTGTGTGTGCGTGCCCTTCCTTTTCTTCTTTATCTCTGTGTGTGTTTGTGTACATGACATGTGTACATTTCATTAAGAGGACAGAGGGCAACCTTGGTGTCATTTCTCATGCACTGCCTACCTTACTTTTCATTTCTTTCAGACAAGTTCTTTCACTGCCCTAGAACCTGCCAAGTAGTCTATATCAGCTGAGTGGTGAGCTCCAGGGATTCGTCTGCCTCCCTAGCCTGGGGTTGCTAGTGTGCACAACCATACCTGGCCTTTCTAATGTGGGCTTTGAGGATCAAACTTAGGTCCTCAGACTTGTAAAATAAACACTTTACTGGCTGAAAAATCTCCTCTCCTTTGTACTGACAGCAACATTCAGTTGTGAATGTGCCATAATCCATTCACTCTCCTGTAGATGCACATCCAGGCTGTTTGCAGAATTTTACCAGTAGGACCATGCTGATGGAACACTCTTGAATGTGTTTCCTGGTAGCTAAGAGCATGAGTTTCTGTAGGGTTCACACTAAAGAATAGGATTGTCTGATTTTAGCCACTGAGGCATGCTGCTGGGTTGACAGACGTTGCAGTTTAACCAGTAGTGGATAGGCAGTACTCAGTTTTGCTTGTACTTTTAGTTTCTCATATCTTTATTCAAACTTAGACTTGCCACCCTGATAATGTGAAAGGATTATCTAACTTTAAGGGCTAGATAATTTTCATCACTTGCCTAATTATCAGTAAATAGGGTGTTTGGTTCATAGGATTATTTTCACATAATGCAGTTCTTATCTTTTTTCATTTTCCTATCTCGTGTCTTTTTCTTATTAATTTGATTGGTTTGCTGCATACTTGTGATTCTTACATTCTGTTAGTTGTAAACGTAACACTTAGTGGCTTGTATCTTCACTCCTCTCAACACCAGGTCTTCATCTAGCTAGAGTCAAACTCACACGTCTTTTCTTCATGGACTATACCGCCATGTGTTGTTTAATGTAGTCAACATAATGGTGAACTTTACTCCTTCTAAAGGTTTCCTCACTTTCCCTGTTGGATTTAATAAAACCCTCCTGACTTATTTTTATGTATGGGTGAGAGAGGGAGGCTACTTACTTTCTTTCATGTGTAAAGTCCACATTGTGAATGAATTGTCTCTCTTCCCACTCTCTCTGTGTCCTCTGTGATCAATCAAAGCTCTATATGCCATGTAAGGATTTAGGAGAACTCTATTCCACTAGCCCATGTCCTCCACCTATGCCAATATAGCCTAAATACTGTCAAGTATGATGTCTGTAGGACACCTCTTCTTCTATATTGCTCTTTAGGATTATCTCAATTGTCACTGTACCTTTATGTTTCCAAATATCTTATTTGAGATCTTTAATTTAAATATATATCAGGCTTGAGAAAATGACATTTTTCACTATTGGACTCTTAGTTACAAACTATTTAGTTATTTATTTAGCCAACTGATGTCTTTCATTGATATTTCTTACTTTCCCCATTAAGCCCCTACATGTATTTAGATTTGTTCCTGTGACATATGTATGCATCAGTATCTTCCATTTGAGTGGTGGAAAAGGTAGCTTTGATATACAGCCTTTAAAACTCACTGAATTTTATAAGTTATTAAAATTAATCCTTTAAACTGCCTATTAACAGTGCAGAGTTCTTTTGACTTCTGTATCACTGTGGTCACTGCTTTTGGTCATTTGGTCATTTTTTTAAGTTTAAAATTTCACATATACATATACATGTACATTATTGTTTTGTAACATATTTGTTCATATGTAATCTTACTTTGCTCACAGTGACCTCTAGTAAGGAGTAATGATGGTAGCATGCTTAGCTTGTTCCCACTTTTAAATGGAACTCTCATATTTTTCCTTTAAATGTGTTATTTTCTAAATGTCTTTATGTACTAATGTTTTGTTCATTTAATATGATAAGGAAATACCCTTCTATTCCTAATCCACTAGGCTATTGTATCATGAATGGATGTTGTATTTTGTTAAATTATTATTATTAGCTTATACGTCCAAAGAAAGTCAGAAGACTTTTATACTTTAAGCTACTAATGAAGGAACTTTTCCTGTTAAGTCAACTCTACATACCTGATAGAAAACCAAGGCAATGTGGTGGGGAGCCTTAAATATTTTCACATTAATTTATTTGTGTATACATGTGTATGTATGCAGTAGTGCTTCTAACCACTAACATGGGATACCTCTCTAATTATTTGTGTCTTTTTTAAAAAAGTTTTTCATCATCAATTTTGTCTTTCATTGTACATTCTTTCACATCATTGATTATTTATTCTTAAGCATTTTATTCTTTTTGATATTGTTAGTAACAGGACCATTTTCTTAATTTCCTTTTCAGATAGTTCATTGTTAATGTGCATAAATATAAATGACCTTTGTACATTGGTTCTGTATTTTTAATTTGTTCATTTTTTATTAATTCTAAGAGATTTTATTGGTGGAATATTTAATATATGCATATATACATATGATCACATTATCTGCAAAAAAGGCTAATTTCACTTCTTCCTTTCTGATATGGGTGCTGGTCTTTTGGCTTGCCTAATGCCACTGGCTCACATTACTAACCTTGTCTGTTGTCCTTGTTCTTAGGTGAAATCCATTTAGTTTTTGACAGTGAATATGGTGTCAGCTGTGGGCTTTTCTTATATAAACTTTATTATACTTAGATAAGTTCCTTATACACTTAGTGTTGTCAAAAGCAGTTCACAGAATTAGAAGAAAAAAATTGAAAACTGTGTCCTGGTTTCATTCAAACCACATCTGTATGCTCCAGGACTGAGGACCCACATTGAAGTAGTATTTGGCAATTTCTATTGGAAGTAATGTAGGATGTATCATATGACTTCCTCATGATAAAGTTGGACTGCAAGCTTCCTTATTCCTACCCTTTTAACCAGCCCAGGTCACTCTCACATTTCTCAGAAAAAATAATGGCAATGAAAGTGCTGTAGTCTTTGGTAGAACCCTGGTCCTCCTGGCCCGCACCAGGCAGTTGCACACTCTGCTGCTTTGACAATGTGGTAATGCACACTGACTTCCCATGCAGCTTGTGCCTGTCCAGGTGGTTCAGGGCCACCTGGGCCTGGCTGCCATCTGCTATCTGCACCAATGTGTTCTCCTTGGTGAACAAGTGCTTCACCCACTGCATGTCATCACAGATGTAGAGAAGAAGAAAGAGGCATTCAAGTGTGACTCCTTCAGGATTCAGGTTATTGACCAGCAGGATGAATTCCGAGGGCCAGCCATGCCTAGGATGGCAATTCAGACTGCTGTGGCTTCAGCTGCTGCACAGAGGATAGCCAGAGGGGCCTGCTCTCTGTGGATGTTAGGAACAGAAAGGCAGAAGGCTGCACCCATGGTTAGGTCCAACATCCCTGTCTCTAGAGGGCAGCCTAGGGTGAGTGGAGTGTCTGCTCTTGTCACGGTATTTGACATTGTGGCTGGTGAGTTTGCAGAAGTAGATGTGCAATGTGCAACAGCCTTTGTAGTTGTCCTGGTCATCCAGTGACAGGTAGGCATGCTGAGTGCTCTCAGATCAGCATGCTGCAACAGCACCTGGAACTGGTTGTTCCTGATTAATGTGACAATCTTGAGGATGGTGCTGAATTTAGAGAAAATCTGGTACAACGCATCTAGGGTCACTGGGTAGAACAGAATTTCCACAATGATCCTTGAGCACAGAGCCTGCCATGGCTGTTCCCACATCCTCAGCCTCAGCAGGGTCAATCAAAGCCATACTTCCCAACTGCACAGAGTTAATGGCCTGCACACCATCCTGAGCATGCACCTAGCTGATTGAGCTGTTGGTCCTGAGCTCTTTGAAGTTGGAGAACTGGATATAGATGGGCTGTCCACACAGCCTGGGGCCCCATTGACCATAGTAGCCGAGCATGGTGTTGGCAACCTCCTCTGCATCCATCTTGATGAAGGACTAGTTCTTTCCTTCTAGCATGAGGAGGCTGCTGACCTTCCCTAGGACAGCCCTAGAGAGATGACCTCACTCTCAGGGACATCCCTGAGCAGCTTCACATGTGAATGACTCTGGAAGGGATTCCTGCACAACTGTCTCCATTCAACTTCTCACTGTTGTTTCCAATGGCTGCAGAGGCTGAGCTGCTGTTCTTGATGACAGGCCTGACACACACCAAGAGCTTGTGGGATCCTGGCTTTGTACTTACAGCTACATCTGGGAGGATGCACACAGAGATGATCCTGGACAATGGTTGGGGCGGGGTATGGAATGGAGGTGCAGTAATCCCAAGTAGAATTTTTTAAAGGTGACTTTTAGGCTTGCTTTACATAGACAAGATGAAAGGTTTTCCGTTTTCTTCATTCTAGGGAAGGTTGAGGCTTCTAAAGAATCCATTCTCAACAATTCTGGACATCTGAGGCAGGGGTGATTCTAGCCTCTTGCTGGAAAATGCAGGTGCTGAACCTCTGCATGGCTGTGAGCTCCAGAGTTGCCAGGGAATGAAGAGTGATTGATTTCTTCTTTGCCTGCAGCTCTTTCCCCATTTTGACCCTTGTGCTTTTCCAGGCATATTATTTTTCCATGCCAGTGATTAAGAGAGAGGAGCCTGAAAATGAATTAATGCTAGTTCAAGAAATTATGCTTTTTGATAAGAAGTTATGCTTATGATGAGAAATTACCAAAAAAAAAATCAGTTAATGCTAGATCAAGAAATTGTAACGGCTGGGGGTTAATCTGCAATGCTCGCTCGGGATAGAGCTCGGCAAGACTGCCCAGGAACATGGGAGCATATTATCATTCCTGTGGTTTGAATTTCTGAGATAACCTGAAAGAGTGTTAGGTATGAACTGCATCAAAACTGAAATATTCATGCTTCCTCTTTTTGATGGAATTGAGAGTGAGCAAAAGTTTTTCAATGAATATTTGTTTTTTCTTTTCTCCCACAAATCCACTTATCAAGTAGAGGAAGAGGGAACACTCCAGTGAGAATTCCAGTGTTTCGAGAAAAAGAAAATGTGTGTGTGTGTGTGGGAGGGGGATAATTTCTGTACTTAAATCAGCCTGTGATGTCTGTGGAGACTCTTAACAGTCCTCACATCATCATGCTGCTCAGCTCTTATATTTTGGGGATGCAGGTTCTTTCATGGTTATACCACTGTATCTTTTTTAAGATTTGTTTTTATTTTTATGTAGGTTTCTATTGAGTGTCTGCCACATATATGGGTGCTCGCAGAGGCCAGAAGAGGGCACCAGAATTACATATTGGGAGCTCTTTGGTGTGGGTGCTGGGAACTGAACTCTGGTCCTCTGGAAGTAGAGGGGCAAGCATGCTTTTTATTTTTTATTTTTTTGAGCTGAGGATCAAACCCAGGGCCTTGCACTTGCTAGGCAAGCACTCTACCACTGAGCTAAATCCCCAACCCTGGGGAAGGCATTCTTAACCTGAACTGCTGAGCCATCTCTCCAGCCTCTCCCAATGATTTTCACTAGATATGGCCTAGTCATACCTGTTCAAACCCAAACGTCACCACCATTGAGGCATCTTTAAAATCTGATCCATAGACTTCCAATTAGCTGGCTCTGATCTTGAACCCCAAACTAGATGGCCTCAGAAGGAAAGCTGCTATGGAGGAATGGGAAGAACAAAGGAATTGATATGCGATAAGTGAGTTCAGTGCTGGGACCTGGAAATATTTAATGCCAGGGACTATGTATAGCTCCTACCCCAGCCTTGAGGCATGTTATACCCACTTTACAGATCATCAGGTGAGTGGACTTGCTGCTATTGGTTTCACAGGTAGTGAAATAGGGAGAGAGTGGGATTCCTGAATGTGACAGAGGCTTTCTAGCCTTCAGTGAGCTTAACCCACAAGTTAAGATGCCAAACTCATGGTTACACAGAAATTCCGATGAGTCAGTGGCCCCAGGTTCTTGTGCTGCTAATTGGAATGGGTTTCACAGAGCACAGGAAGGGTGAGGGTTTAGAAAGAAGTTTATTGTGGGTGTGTAGATGGAGGCTTAAGGTAAAGCAAGTGCAGCTCCTGTGGGACAAGAATAGGGGGCATTGAGTTGCTTTTTATAGGACTTATGACAAAATGTGGGTAGAGGCATGTTGTGATGAACTGGTCACTCCAATTGATCTATATCCTACAGGTGTCTGTGTGCCTCTCTATCCCTGGTGTCTTGATTGGAATTTTGGCTGCAGCTTCACATAGAGCCACCGGGCAGCTCTGTAAAAGGATAATAAGATAATAATAAAAAGATAGTAAGAAACCAGATGGGGAACTAGAGCGTCCTAGTACTTATGAAATTTCTGGCCCCTGGCCTGGACAAAACCAAACCCTTTCTGGCCAAGGACAAAAAGAGAGAACCCTGTCCCTAAACTGCCTAAACAGTTTGTATCTCCTGGTCTCATCACTAGAATGTTGTAGAAATGGGTGACCATCCAGTGTCCCTCTGCCTTGTCTCCTTTCTGTGATACCAAGGGCTGCAAATTGCCTTGCACATGAAATCCTGTACAACTCCACTGAGTTAGAGGGGAAGGTCACCCTAAAGCCTCCCATGGTGCAGTGGTGCACCCTTGAAGATAGTCCATTTGTTGGCATTTCCCATCCATACCATCTCTTGTGAATAACACTGACCAACATGGGCTGTACTGCTTATAGTCCTAGCGAGACTCTGAATCCAAGGGAGGGCTTTGTGTAGACAAAAGGGGAACTCAGACCCAAGACAAGCAGGCAAGGGAAGACAAGGTCCTGCTGACACATTCATCTTGGAGGGTCTGTAATAGTCTCAGCTACATGTTCTACATCTGGCCCTCACTATATCTGCAATGTTTAGCCTCAAATACTTAGGTTATGAATAACTCAAAATTAGCACATTGAAAGCATTCTTTCATTAAAGAAACAGTTAATTGTGTATCTTCTATAGATCAAACTCTGTGCTGAGTAAAGGTATGAATTTCCTAGAAGATGGTTTCCACTCTTGACTACCACCTAGTGCTGTGTTGCTGTATTACAGAGGAGGGGGTTTTGCACTCTTCTCCTCTGCGAATAAGAAAAGGAATTCCCAGGAGAAAAAGCACTGGGGAGGGGCATGTAGTAGGATGAATAGGAGTTTTCTAGGAAGGGAGGGGCAAATGATGAGTAGAGATCTATTGCTGTCACATATACACACAGCATGACTTCTTCATGAATACATTTGGTCCCTCCACTGGATGTGGTGTCTCACTTTGTTATCCCCATTCCTCAGAGACTGAGATAGGAAGATTGCCATGGATGGGTTCAATGTCATTTAGGCTACACAGTGAGTTTCAGACCAGTATGGGTTATAATATATGATCCTGTCTCAAAACAACAAAAAAAATGACCATCACTATTTATAGATATTTTTGCTGAACATCCTAATGTATTTAACCAATAACAAAACTTGGTCATTAATTTGTCTCATTGTTGTTGGTGGTATAAATTCAAGTTACCACAGTCACCTTTGATGTGCTATTAGCTTTAAGTTCCATAAGAATGGTACATTTAGTGGTAATAATAACTGTCACAGTACTGGCCACCTTAGCACCCTCAAATGGGTAGCTACTATGCCCAGCCTCTTTGGTGTTGGTGATGTATGCAACCTCATTTAAATTTTACAATAGTCCTGTCAGTTGAATCTTCCTGCCCATGCTTTTCAGTTGAGAGAATTGAAAGGGTAATACAGTGGCACACGTTGGGCTTGCCTTTACTTACCAGTTATTTGTTTGACCAACAGCAAGTCACTTAGCTAACTCAATGTCAGTTTCCTGTTCAGCAAAGTAGGAAATGATTCTAACACTTTACTTACCCATGATGTGTCAAAGGTTGAAGCAAAATGATCTGTGTTCATTCCTGGGCTCAGTGCTTAATTCCATTAGGGGTCTCAGTGAAGAAGAGACATACTTAATTTTTATTATTATCATAGGGGTTAATTTGCCTCGGCTCAGTGTTGTTTTTGTCTAACTCCAAAATCTACTTAGGTGGTATAAAAACAGAATCAATTCCTGGGCAAATTTACAGAATCAACCAAGTTATTGAAACACCATATGTTATAAATAAACAAATGAAGGTCAACCTGACACACAGTGAAAGGAATTCTTGTCATTAGGAGGCAGTGAGGAAATGGGTTGGAATACAAGAGAAAATATTCAACTGTTGAATACAAATATATGAAGCCAACTTACAAAATTACATTGTTTGGATATATATGTATATGGAAAAGAGATTAAAATGAGCTTGTAATTAGATATTCTATGTAATTTCTTTCTTTTTTTCAGTTTTCAAGTATATGCACATGGCTGTTTTTTTAATATGTGTATGCATGTGCAGGAGAGTGCATATAGAAGCCTGGGGTTGACATTGGGAAACATCCATGATCATTCTTCTACCTTACTCAATGAGGCGGAGTCTCTCAATCAAACTCAGAGCTTGCCCATATGGCTAGTCTGGCCAGACAACTTACTATGAGAATATCCTGTCTTTGCCTTTCAAGGCTGGATTTAGGAGTGAGTCTACACATATGCCCAACATTTCCGTGGTTTTCTGAGCTGAGGTCCTGTACTGGATGGTTTTATATCAACTTGACACAAGTCATCAGAGAGAAAGGAACTTCAGTTGAGAAAATGCCTCCATAAGATCCAGCTGTCCTACCTGCTCTCATCAACTATGTCTTTCCAGTTCCAAGGATCCCCTGTGACCTGTGGTCTGAGCTCTGTTGACCTGTCAGTTTGATAATTGTACTTTATTTTGCTTTTTTGTCCTAGAAGTTGCCCATAATATTTTTGAGGGGGACTTTGGTTCCTCAGTTAGCCTTGGGACTCGTAAGTAAAGACAGTCTCCTCAAAGCTGGTGCCGGGGCTGTTAGAATTATTTCCCTTCTCTGTCCCTTTCAGCCTTACTTAATCTACAGCTTCTCCATGGCTTTAGCAGAGACAGTTACTCATTTTATTAGAAGACTTGCCTGGAGACTTCTGGAAGGATGGATGACTCATAGCTGCTAGTTGATCTTGTCTGCCAGCAAGAGAGTTATCTAAGTAGACTGTAAGCTTCACCTGAAACAGTCTACTGAGTGAGTCCAACCTGTGGTCCCAGGTTCGCATGTTACCAGGGATAGTTATGATGTGGCCCAACACAAACTCATCAACTTTCTTTAAAAATTATGATTTGGGCTCCAAAAAGCCCACTACCTATGATGGGACACCTCGTGCATCCTTGAGGCAGGGGGTAGGGCTTGAGCTTGCCTTTATTGGATGTGACTCCCCATGGGAGGCCTTGCCTTCTTGTGGGGGGCAGAGTAAGGGGTAGGTTGAGGAGTAAGGTTGGGAAGGTGGGAGGAGGGAAGAGGGGGATCTTTGATTGGTGTGTAAAATGAATAAAAAAATTCTTAATAAAAAATAAAGGAAAAATATGATTTGGGGTTTTTGTAGCCTGGTCATATAATTCTTAAACATTAACTTCTAGATGATATCATTTCACAATATTAATAGGTTGAAAACATTTTGACCTGTTCCTAATATCTTGAGAAGGGAACTTCCAGGCTCTTGTGGATTTCCTTATACTTAGCTCCTCTAATTATTGATTGGCTTGCTCTGTGTCCCTTATCTGTGACAATTCATGTCAATTAGAATCAAACCAACAGAGGTTATATAGGCTCAGAACTGGACAGTTGGATTGAATAATGGCTAAGAATAGCTTACAATGGTCAGTGAATGTTTAATTGATACAGAGTTTAATCTGGAAAGCAGAGAAACTTCTAGAATGTAACTTGATGATTGTTACACAAATTGGTAAATTTGATGCTACTCATTTTGCCAAAATTGTATTCAACAACAGACTAAATATAAATTCATTTTCCCTTCCCTGGAGGCTAGGAGTCTGAGATCAGAGTGTCAGCTGGGTTGATTTTCTTCCAAGCCCCTTCCTTGTCTTCCGGAAAGCCATCCTCCTACAATTTCTTCAGATGGATTCTCTAGGCAGATATCTCTGTTCTGTTCTCTTCCTTCTTAAATGAAACCTATCAGATTGCAATAGGACCCACTTATGCACCTGTTTTTAAAGGCCTTACCTCAAATTCAGCCATGTTGTGAGGTAGGGGAGCCAAGGCATCATCATGTAAATTCTGAAGATACACAGTCAACCCCATGGCAATAATAAATGTTGTTGGGGTTGGTTTATCTGAAAGAGCAAAAATTATCAAACTTGTAACTCAATTGTTCTCAAATAATGGATGAGAGTTTGCTATGAACTTTTGTCAAAATTCACCTCCCTAGAGCCCATTAGAATCCATAGACCTGGGTGTGTTGAAATACTTCTATAGAAACAATGTGTTGGACAGGAAAAATAGAATGGACTTAATAACTTCCAGAGCAAAACCCATAGCTGTGAGTCAGTGAGCTCTGTCTGGATATGACCACTGTGTTTAATTTTGACAAACTTGTATGTACAAATATTTCTATACAAATTGATGGTGTGGTGGGCTCACCATTAGTGGGTTTAAATGAGCATGAATTTCACAGTGTGCACATCTGCAGTCAGAGGGACAAAAAGCCACATTAATAGATGGGAGAGTCACCTTGATGCTGAGCTTCCAGGAAGTTGGCCTGCTACCTCCCTGGTCTAGCTTCCTGCCACACTGACCTGCCCTTTGATCTCCCAGCCCATACTGTCCTGTTGAATGCTACTCAAGTTAGATTACAAAGTTGCTCTTTCCCACACTTTTCATTCACCATCACACCCCTCAATGTATATAGTGGAAAGAAAAGGAAATAAGAAGTCAGGAGCCCAGGGTAGATCAATGTATTCTACCACTGATGTATTCTGGTGATAGTGAACAGTCTGTATTCTGTGGAACTCAGCTTCCTCCCATTCAAGACATGTGACATGAATAAGATAGAAAGGGTACATGGTGGTTACAAACATAGGACTGAGCCAGACTGGAAGACAATGGTACCTTTAGTAAGGTCTTTCATTTTTGACCTTCAGTTTCTTTAAAGTGGGATAATTCATAGACTATCTCTCAGATAGTTTTGAGGAATGAGATCAGACATGGAATGTGAGCATGAAGTAAGGGTTTACCATGGTACTCTACCCAACTCCTACCTGCACTCTAAATTCCAAACATCCTGGCTCTGTGATTCTGTGGAGAATGTGGAAAACAGATATCATGAGCTTATGTTTTACCAAAGTTGAGAAACCCTATGGCTTCTAGGAAATCATTTGCTTTGATATAGTTATGTGAGTTTGGACACTTTCCCTAAATTCCTGGCTTAGAAACAAACCCCAGTGAAGCAGGGTTGAGGGGTGGGATCCATGGAGAATAAGTGATGAGGGCGGAAGCCTTCTGAAGGATCAATGTCATTGTTGTGAGGATGGATTAGTTATAGAGAGAGTAGGCGGCCAGAGTAGCCTGCTGTCATCCTCATATTCTCTTGCTTGACTCATGTGTGGCCTTCACAGTCAGCTATGAGGGGATGTCATAGGCCTGGTGCAGGTGTATGTTCTTGAACTTGCTAGCCTCCAGAGTTGTGAGGTATATAAATATAGTTTCCGCATGTGTGTGTATGTACATATGTATAAATGTGTATGGGATATACCAGTATGTATATTGCCCATGTGTGTTTGTGTTCATGTGTGTGAAGAACCAAACTCAATCTCAGCCATCATTCCTTAGGTGAGATAACCATCTTGTTTTCACAGACAGTTTCTCACTGGGCTTCATTTATTAGGTTAGGCTGGTGACCAACAAGTTCCAGGTGTCCACCTGTCTGTACCACTCCATTGTGGTGTGCCCCACCATCTCCAGCTTTTTTTTTTTTTTTTTTAACAAAAGTTCTGGAGGTGCAAGCTCAGATGTTCATGCTTGTGTGCCAGCTACTTTACCACCTCAGCTACCTCACCAGCCCTGAATATCTTTCCTTCATAGAGAAGCCAGTCTGGGGGATTCTGGTATTGCAACACAAAACAGATTAAGACAGTGGGCTTGGGCTGAATCTGCCTCACACTCTCTGAATACCCATGAATCAGCATGAGCAAGGTCATTGCAGTGCAGGCTAGGCCGAGTGGTGGGCACACCCTGAAAGTGTCTCTGGCTCAGTTAGCTACGTTAGAGAAAATAAATGCCTGTGTTTTCCTCAGGTGATGAGCCAAGGAAACCTAATACTGGAGAAAAAAGGAAGGAGGGTGAACATGAAGCCATAATTAAGTGGGAGAAAGAAGCCCATATATTTCTTCCTAAGCACACAAGATTAAAAAGTGAAATAGAAAAAGTAAAAAGATTGCGCTCCTCCTCTCTGAGCTCTGGTCCCTCTGTAACATTTGTCAGACCAGAAGAAATAGATTGCTTCATTAGACCAGGCCGAGCTCTGGGAGGGAAAGAACGTGCTGCCTGCTCTAAGTAACTGCAAAATGCAAGATCCCGGTCAAACTCCAGCCAGGGGCAAGTGATAGTCTTTTCCAGTGTTTGCCATAGAGCCACTGAACCCATGTCACTTCTTTGGGCTTTTGCTTCAGTTAAAAAAAAAAAAAATAGATACTAGCCTTGTGTATTCCAAGAAAGGATTCTGAAAGATAAGCTTCTAGTAGGGTGGGGTAGATGGCTTAGTTGGTGAAATGCTTTTGGTTCCCCAAACCATCTCACACACACACACACACACACACACACACACACACACACACACACACACACATGCCAGCTGTGGTAGCATGCACGTATGATGCCAGCACTAGGAACCAGAGACGGGTGGGCCCCGGGGTTTGTGGGTTATGGTCTGAATGTGAAGTATCTCCTGTTGGCTGATGTGTTTGAAGAGTCACTCCTCAGCTGGTTGTGCTGTCTGGGGAACAGCAATAAGGCCTGCCAGCTCTGGTTCCTGCTTGAGCTTTCTGCTCCCTGATCTGCCCAGATCCAACCAAGCTCCATGACACATGCTTCCCCGGCCACCATGTCTCCCCCACCATGATGGACCGCATCCTCTTTAGCCCCAAGCCAGAACAAATCCCTCTTCTCTTAATTTGCCTTCCTCTGACAGGCACTTTGTCACTTTAGTGAGAAAAGTAACCAATACAGTTACTGTGATGGTCACCTGTTAAATTCCTACAAAGGCAGTTTGAAGTAAAGGAGACTACTCCTTAGATTCAGCTCCTGAGTGACCTAAATTTTAGAACTCCACATGGAGAATCCCTACCTTTGGGGCAATGGGGCACTTATTTCAAATGGACTTGAAATGTGGGGCACCAATTTGTCATAAATTCAACATCAGAGAAAGAGTGCCAGACCCTTTGCACCAGAGAGGAAAGGCTAGGAGGGCTTTAAGTGTGAGGGTAAAGAAGCTGGGGAAGGGCTTGCCCCCTTGTCTTGCTCATTTGCTGAGGGGTTTCTCCTCTCTGTCTCTTCTTTCTCCCTCTGGCTCTGCCTCTCCATGTGTCTGTCTCCCCGTCTCTATCTTTGTCTCTCTCCATGTGTCTTTGTCTCTATCTCTGTCTCCATGTGTCTTTCTGTCTCTATCTCTGTCTCTCTCTTCTCCCCCAACCCCATCAAGCTGACCTCCTCATATTAAGGTACTTGGGCCATGTATTCACCATGGTTATCTGGAACAGCACAAACAATAGAACCCACAATGGGGGGATTTGCTAGCTTGGCTCATTCAGTTGGGAGTTAGGGTTTCAATGCGTAGACTTTCGAGTTGGGAGAAGCCCATGTTCAGTCCAAGGTATCCCCTGTCTCTCCCAGATAAGCAGCAATAGCTGTCTGCAGGCTGGAGAGGCAGAGACAGTGATTCAGTGCATAGTCTAAGAAGCTAGAAGCCTCAGAGCAAGGGAGCAAAATGATGCAGCTGTTGTCCAAAGCTGAAGGCCTGGGCGCTGTCTGGATCCACTGGTGTGAGCCAGGTTGAGTGGCTGAAGAACTTGGTAGCTGCCCCATAGGCAACGGCGGCCACAGCAGTGCATGCATTTACTTGGCAAGGGTGGGGCTTGTGTGCACCAATTGGCTTCCCCCCTCCCAACTTGTATTCAACTCAGTCCGACAGCCCATTGGACCATGTTGCCCACAGTCAAGGCGGGCCTTTGTGCTTTTAGTTCTGCTCTCACACATCAGTCTTCATTGCAAATGCCCCACAGACACACTCAGAAGGTGTCTTATTAATTATAGACATCGCTCAGTTTACATGAGTTGACAATCAAGATTAACCGTCATAGGCTATTGTAGCAAAATGCTGCAAATGGGATGGCTTAAAGTGTGTTTATTTCTCATAGTTCTAGAAGTTGGTAAGTACAAAAGCAAATCACTGGAAGATTCTGGTTAGTGCTCACTTCCTCATGCGTGATGTAAGAGACAGGGACCTCTTTTTGGTGGGGGGGGGTCATGATCTCAAAGTCCCATCTCCTGATGCAATAGTCTTGGGAGATAAGATTTCAACATAGACTCAGGAGTTTGGCAAGGAATGCATGCAGTATCCTTCATTCTTTCCAGACAACAGTGATATCACTTAGCTATCATGCCTATTGCACCCCCACAAAGGTGGGAAGTATAGGAGGATAGAGTGGGACAACTAACATCAGAAAGGTCAAGATTAAGACTTCAAAGACACAGGTGGTGGCCAAGGACCCCTGTAGTCTCTTTCTGGCCCTTTCCTCCTCATGACACCAAGGCTAGGCTTTTCCTGTACAATTTTATCCCACTTTGAACTTTCCAGGGCAGGAACAGAAGCCAGAAGCAAAGGACCAAAAGGATAAGTTTGTATTCTGAAATGAGGGCATTGAGTTCCTGAATTGAAAAGCCTCTAGACTAGGGCCTCCTCATTAAAACACTGTAAAGGAGTCCTTCCTCTGAATAGCTTTCCCAAGAAGTTGCCAGAAAGCAAATGCTGGGTGGCAGGATTTGTGCCAAGTGGCTTTTGTGGAGGTCTCAGGGAGACTCCTTAGAGGAAGTGTCCATATTGAGTCACAACTCTGCCTGATTGTCAAACTAGTCACATTAGCTTCTCTGCTGTTTGCTCCTCTCAAGAGCTCTCAGTGCCCTGAGATGGCCAGTGTGCTAAAGCTGATGGTCATGAAACTTAGCAATTCTAGCATTAATTTTAGAGCCGAGAGTCCTTACAAATGAATAAAAAGGTATACTCCTTCTTAGCAGGAAATACCACCCCCTATAGTAGTCATGTGATTTGACCAATGTCAAACACTGCAGAGTCAATACAAAAACTAGATCTCTCCATCTCTACTCTTTTGCAGGTTTAAAGGCTAGGAGTGGGGCAGGGGAGCTAGCTAGGAGACAGAGCATTTGCCTGGCATGCACAAGGTCCCTAGGTTAGACTCCCCAGAACCCCCAAAGAATAACAATAACAATAATGATAATGACAAGAAGATCAGAAGTGGAATCCTGATGGGAAAATGCAATTTTACCTAAATTCATAGATATTTACACTTGCTCACCAATTCATCACATTGTGGTCTGGTTAAACTTCAAAAC
Organism: Onychomys torridus; assembly: GCF_903995425.1. Taxonomy (NCBI): domain Eukaryota; kingdom Metazoa; phylum Chordata; class Mammalia; order Rodentia; family Cricetidae; genus Onychomys; species Onychomys torridus. Next base: position 70,950,910 of record NC_050447.1, on the reverse strand, counting down.
AAATTGAAGCAGCTTTAACAATGTCAACTGAAATGCAGCATGGCCTTATTCCCTGCTCTTGGGAACATTTTGTTCACCTCTCCTCTCTTCCCTTTCTTTATAGTGTCTGATGTATTTGCAGAGACGTATTCAAATGGCCACTGTTGTGGTATAGTTGCAAAGAGCCCCTGCAGGTTCATGTGTTTGGACACTGGTCCTCAGCTGGTGATGCTATTTTAGGAGGTTGTGAAATCTTTAGGAGATAGGATTTAGATATAGGAATTGGGTCACTAAAGGGGTGGAGTGTTGACAGGCTCATCCCAGTATAGTTCAGCCCCAGTTCTAGCTCTGGTCCAAGCCCTCTGGTTTCTGGTCCACTGCAGCCAGAACCTCTTGTATAAGGAGTCAAGCTCACTGCAATGCTGGGCTTTGCTATCTCAAACCCTGAACCCAAAGAAACCACTCCTCCATTACATTGCTTCTTGCTATGTATTCAATCACAGTGACAAGAAATATGACTATCAGGACATCAACCACACGGTTGTTCATGGAGATACAGTATCTGAACATTCAGGTTAAACACCATAGTAAGAATGCTTTTCACAACCCATCTACACTGCCTAACATGATGCCATAGCAACAGTAGATACTTCTAGTAGATTTATACTACCAGTATTGTTTGGGAGGGGCTGTGATGCCAGGCACTTAGGAGGAGCTAGACAACCTTGTGGAGACGAGATGGAATAGACTGGCATCAGCCCACAGATAGAGTTAGGACCTGTGTTTTGAAGGTTTAACTGGGACAGGAGGAAACCTACCAAAGACTGTAGGAAATAGAGCAGACCTTCTAGAATGTTCCGAGACTAAACATTGAGAAAGAAGCAGAGTTAACCTGGAAATAAAAATTCCATTTCTAAGCCCAGGAGCAGGAATAAGACCTAATTCAGGATTTTTGTGGAAACAAAATAGGAGAAAAAGGGGCTTGAGAAGAAGTGTCCAGTAGCCCTTGGGAACAGCTCTTGTATATCCTGCCTGGGCAATCCCTGGAAGCTGCAGGTGCTTACTTGACTTGGAATTGAGCTGGACAAGATCCTGTTGATGCAATCATGTGTTAGTTATCATGTTTCTAAAATGTGATCCTCCTTGCCAACTCCCCCTTGGTTGAGGTTTGGAACTTGTAGTACCAATCATAGAAAAAGACATCAGGAGCATCAGTTCCCAGTTCCGAGTCCCGGTTCCATTCATAAGCTGTGCATTGAAAAACACACGTGCTGGCAACTGTAGCAGCTTTCCAACATACTGGCCATGACTTCCTTTATCATTTCTCCATGTTTTCAGGTCTTCCACAGCCTCTCCACGCCTCATAGTGTGTATCATAAATTCTAAAATGGTCTTATAATAAAAAAAAACCCAGAACCAATATTGGGGTAAATGCTGAAAGATCAGAGAGACAAAGGAACAAGCCATGTCATACCTCTAGGACTCCTCAGCCTGAAAAAACCTCCAGTTCCTGTCTCCTCATGCCTTATACACCTTTCTCTGCCCAGCTATCACTTCCTGGGATTAAAGGCGTGTGTGCTTCCCAAGGAAAGACATGAGATCTCAAGCACTGGGATTAAAGGCATATGATTCCCAAGTACTGGGATTGAAGGTGTGTGCCACCATTGCCTGGCTCTGTTTCTCTCCTAGACTATGTCAATCTCATGTAATCCAGGGTGGCTTTGAACTCACAGAGATTCAGATGGTTCTCTGCCTCCTGGGTGCTAAGATTAAAGGTGTGTGCTACCACTGCCTGGGCACTATGTTTAATCTAGTGGCTTGTTCTGTTCTCTGATCTTCAGACAAATTTTATAAGGGTACACAATATATCACTACATAGTGCAGCATGCCTCTTTTAGGGCAGAATAATGGAGTGGAAAAGAACATAAGATGTGGAATTTCGAACTATGTTTGAAGTGTAGATCAACTACCGTGTAGCCTGAAAAGTGACCTGTTTCTCTGTGCTCCAGGTGTTTAGTTTTGAACTGTAAAAATCAGTTCATGCATATCACCCTGGAAGTGCATCTTTAGGAAATGACAGTAATCATGACCATCAAAGAGACAGAAGGGCGGACCTCTAAATTCTCTGCCCCAAACCTACAGACTTCCTCCTGCCCTGGTCAAACCTTCAAAACTAGTAAGAGCTCAAAGGCTTTTGGGTGGTTGTGCTTTTGTTGTTTTGGGGACAGTGTCTCCCTAGGTAGACCAGGCTGGCCTTGAAGATTCACAGAGATCCACTTGACTCTACCTCCCAAGTGCTGGGATTAAAGACATGCTCCACCACACCCAGCCCAAAGGTATTTATTGAGTGCCTGGACCATCAGTTTCCCATAATGTCATGAGTTTTCCTAAAGGAGCAGATTCTCCCTCCCAATTCTTTCCAAAGCAACCAGATCCCCGACACAAGCTCTGGAGTCACAGTGGCAGGTACAGGGTTAACAGGATTGGATTCTATCATGGCTCTTGCCATGTCTTCATACAGAACCTGGGCCTGGAAGAATCTATAAAAAGGTTAAAGTTTACCTTTTCTAAGCTGTTTTAACTTGAAAAGGCAACAATCAGGACTGACTATTTGTGTGTGTGTGTGTGTGTGTGTGTGTCATACTACCAGTTTGTGGGAATTTGTACTGCCTATTTTAATATTTTATTTGAAAAGCTATTTTTGTAGAATTTGATGGAAAGTAAGTGTTATGGGTAAGAAACAAAGGTTGAATATTTGAGCAGAGATGAGCAGAAAAATGGGGCATCTGTAGACCAGAGAACTGGCATTTACTATATGCATATTTTAGGGTAACAGAATCATTTATTTCACAATCCCCAGAGAAGACATGTTTTTAAAAAGAAACAGTATGGAATTTCAAGTATTAATGTGTCTATTTGGGTCAAATATTTGTAAATTAAATTGATACATGTGTTAACTTCAGACATTTCAGAGACAGTGGAATTCAAGCCTATTTATGAAAAATAACCTTAGAGTGTTCCAACATGATTGACCATCTAAAGGAAAAGCAACCAGAGGAAGACATGTGGTGTGGCTTCAAAGTGTCATGCCTTGAAATTTCCATGACTTTCATGGATATTAGTCACATTAGATTACATCAAGAAACTTGGTCTGATAGAGGAAAAATGATCTAACTTTCAGAAAACCGCAAAGCTGCCAAATGGCAGAACATGGGTGGAGGTGTTGGGATGAGGTGTCTTGGTTGACTTAGATGCAGATCTCTTTTTTTCTCCTGTTTTTTGCTCATCTTTCATAGCAAAGTAAGTGAATGACAAGGATGTAAGAGGCATAAAAACAAGTGGTCCTTAACAAATGGCTCTTGCTGTATCCTGAGGAGATGTGAACAAGCATCTACTCAATCCAGATAGGAAACCAATGGCATATTGAGATAACGATATCCAAAGTCCATCTTGGTGAAGTTTATTTGGATCACTTACAGAAGTAGGCATGGGGAGTTACTCTCAGGAGCATGGATGGCTGAAAGCCAGCTGCATCACTGAAAGCCCACCCTAGCATGGGTGAAAACACATAAAAACTGGAGCCCTGGAGCTCTCTACAGGACTTAGAGGTAGATAATCTGGTTGGAGAATCTTTAGCAGCCCTTAAAGCTTATGTATCTTGAGGATGGAGGGGCCTTCTACATCTTGTCGGTTTTAGGGGCTTCCTAAGACTTATGAGTTGTCAACTTCCTGAGTCTTTACAAACCTACTCTGAGAATTCCCTGAATCTTAATAGGTTTCCTTTAGACCAGTGGTTCTTAACCTTCCTAATGCCATGGCTCTTTAATATAGTTCCTCATGTTGTGGTGACCTGCCCCCATAAAATCATTTCATTGCTACTTCATAACTGTAATTTTGCTACTGTTATGAATCATAATGTAAATATCTGATATGCAGGAAATCTGATATGCAACCCCTATAAAAGGGTTGTGACCCACAGATTGAGAACCACTGCTTTAGAACATCCTGAGTCTTAAACTTCTGTCCAAGTTGGACTATTTCATCTCTGAAGGAAATTGTTATGCAATGCATCTCCTCCCCTAAATTAACCAGCCTCCTTTGCACTGGGGCTACTCAAGTCACTATTTTTAGTCAGTGGTTACAAGAAATCATGTATCACTTTCTAGCTGAGGAAGTTGAGAACTAGTCATGTTCTCCCTGTGATACAGCTGTGAGATGGGGTCAGGCTACCTAAGCTAAGGCTTTGCATGATAAAAAATATATTTGATTTTTGAGATATTAGGATTTATTTGTTGTTGCAACAGAGCCTCTCGTAACCTGATCAACATAATAAATTTCTTTCTGATTGTCTTACCAAATAGTTAAGAAAAAGGAACTTTTTCATTGTTTAATCTAATTGTTAACTTGAAATAATTATAAATGCACTAAGACCATTACCACAAAAATCCTAGTGATAAGGCTTTTTTTAAACAATAAGGCACTTTATAATAAATGCTACTGCTGTGGTTATTCTGCAGTTTCAAAGAACTTTACATTACAAATCAAAATGTACTTAAGTACAGTTTTCGAAGTGCTGATTATCCTGTAGAATGTCTGGAAAATTCCTCACTGTCTTCCTAGTGGCTTTTCTTAACATGGAAGTTAGTCATTCAATTAGAACACTGTTTCATGTAAAGTTGTTCCAAACCCAAGCATTGAAAGCTATCATTGTTAAGGAGGAAGAGGGAAGCAGTCAAGAACATGCTAACACTTGTCCTAACAGCATCTCTCAGGAGAACCTTTGGGAGTTTGCTAGGTGAATGATTAAAAACAATGGATTCTCAGGGTTAGCATGCAGCAGGTAAAATTGCTTCTGCAGTTTTGATCCGACTGTTTCCAGATGGCTCATTACAGAATTTAGGGCTAGGAGGGGAAATATATCCCATTACAGTACATGGATGGATCGAGGACTCGGGAGCTTTCAGATCACGGACCCTTGTGGTAGAGAGGATACTGGCTTCTCCAGAATAGGCTTTTTAAAACTCAGACTCAGTATGCTACCTTATGTGGCAAAAAGGACAGTTGAGCCAAGGTTCTCCAGAGGGACAGAGCATGTGGGTATGGAGAACCAGGAGGGCAGTTAAGGGAACTGAATTGCACATGTGGTGACAGAGGCTGCCAAGGCTGACAACAGGGTATGTCACTATGGAGAAACAGGGAGCCAGGAACAGGCCTCAGTCCATGTCTAGAGGCTTCATCACCAATAAAGCTAATAGTTAATCATAATCACTCAGGCTAGGCCAAAGACGTGGGAGAGGACAAATAAAGCTAATAGTTAATCATAATTACTCAGGCTAGGCCAAACACATAGGAGAGGACAGGGTGCTGGTGAATGTCCTAGAGTGTCCAAAAGGTGCAGAACCTGGAGTTCTGACAGACAAAGGCAGGAGGTACAGGCAGGATCCAAAGAGAGTGAAATTATCCCCTACCTTCTTCTCCCATCTATAACTGGAGAGTGCCTGCCCACACCGAGGAAACATCTTCCCACCCCGTATGGACTTGCAGGCCAGTCACTCAGATGTAGATGTAACCAGCTTGTTAAATAAGAAACACAGAACCGATTGCAGAGTTAAAAACCACGAAGTCAGAGCAAAAGCGGAAAACCTTACCCTTCACTGCTTCTGCGGTTCCTCCTCTCCGCAAGAGACCTACTTCTGTGCGTCCTGTCTATTTAAAGACTTTCTGTTCCGTTTTCTCATTGGTTGTAAACCCAGCCACATGACCTCCTTGTCACTGCCTGTTTGTACAGACCTCTAGGTCGTCTATGGTTGGTATTGAGATTAAAGGCGTGTGTCTGCCATGCTGGCTGTGTCCTTGAACACACAGAGATCCACCTAGCTCTGCCTCCCAAGCGCTGGGATTAAAGGTGTGCCCCACTACTGCTCAGCTTCTGCTCTGGCTTGCTCTGACCTCAAGGCAACTTTATTGACATACAAATAAAATCACATTTCAATACAAATAAAATATCACTATACTCAGACATGCCCGTGGCTGACCAATTAAATGTTCAGACAGGAGCTGGAGAGATTGCTCAGTGGTTAAGAGTACCGACTGCTCTTCCAAAGGTCCTGAGTTCAATTCCCAGCAACCACATGGTGGCTCACAACCACCTATAATGAGATCTGGTGCCCTCTTCTGGCCTGCAGGGACACATGCAGGCAGAATACTGTATACATAATAATAAAATAAATACATAAATCTTGAAAAAAATCATTTAAATAATAAATAAACAATACATACATACATACATACATACACACATACATACATACATACATACATACATAAACAAATGAATGTCCAGACAACTAGGCCTCCTTTCCAGCAGAAAATAGACCAAATACTGTAGCACAGGGACTAATGGATGAAATAATTGAGACTAGATCACTGATTCCCTTAATGATGATCCCTTCATTATTATCAATTATCATTAGCTTTTAATTATTAACCCTTCATTTAATCAAATTGGCATCTTAAAGCCATCTTTAATTTGCAAATATATTTAAGCTTAAGGGCTTATCAAGGCATGGTGACACATACCTATTATCCTAGCATTGGGGGGAGGGGGCTGAGGCAGGAGGATTGCCATGAACTCATGGTCAGCTCAGCTACATAGCCAGTAGCATCGCCTTAGGAGAGTGGAGCATTTTCTAGTTGAAGATCAGAGAAAGGGATGTGAAGATGAGGGAAGGCCAGAGAGATGCCACAGTGCTGGCTTTGAAAATTGAGACAGGGACCATGAAGCATGTCGTGAGGGGCTGTGGAAGCTGGGAACATTCTCCCCTAAAGCTGACAGCTTGATGTGAGCTCATGCCAGGCCTCTCCGCCTCATGCAACTGGAAGATGTAAAATGTGTGTCTTTAGGCTGCTAAGTCTGTGATGATTTATCATAGCAGCAATGAAAACGGAATATGACCATGAAAAAACTTGAAGACTTCCATATAGCGGTCAGTTTTGAATACAGCCAGCCTATGATGTTGATGGTTCGGGTATACTCTTCCTGACTCTGGCTAGAAGTGTGCGTGCGTGTGTTGCGTGTGTTGTGTGTGTGTGTGTGTGTGTGTGTGTGTGTGAGTGTCATGTACCTTTTCAATCACCCTCCACCTTATTTTTTGAGACAAGTTTTCTCATTGAACCTGGAGCTTATGTCCAAGGAATACTCTGGTCTCTACCCCCCTAAAACTGGGATTACAGGTGTGCATCACCATGCTCAGACTTTTCATATACATTCTGGGGAACTGAAGTCATGCCTTTTGGGCAGAGCAAGCACTTTCTGTTATAAGCCAGGTTCCTGGCCTTATAGTGGCAGTATTTGATACTGCATATACCCTTACCCTCAACCTTCATAAACAGCCACCAATGGACAGCCTCATCCTACCCACATCATCCCAGGGCTATAGTAGCGTGACTTATAGTCTCACACACAATCATCTAAGCAGGAAAATGGGAATGTTTCTGGGGTTCTCCATTCTTGCCCTTCAGTTATTTTACCCAAATCTCAGAAAGTTTCATCACTGGCAATTTTGTGGCTCTTATTCCAAAGGCATACATTTAGCAGACAACTGTCATTAGTAGTCAATTCAAATGTGGTGATATTTTAAATGCAATTGAAATATGATGATAAACAGAGGCCACCTCAGGATAGATAGAGATTGAAAAACTACCTCAGTTCCCTGGATGGGTTGACAGCACAGGTAGTGTCAAGTTGCCTTGGCTAGCTGTTGACTTAGCTGGGGCAGAGCATTGCCTATGTCACATGTAAGTTTGTATGTCCATAGGGATGTCATGTGACTTTCATAATGCTTCCAGTATGTCACAGAAATAACTTTGTTTTCTCGTGTAGCCAGGAGTTCAACTGGTAGTGATATACTCAGAAGCCTGTAGTGCTTTGTTGGAGCCCCTGGCAGGCAGGTTGCTCGTCAGGAACCATGGCTACCCCCCCCCCCGACACACACCATATTTCTTTGTACGAAGATGAATGAACAACAGGTGAATTGAGAGAGCCTTATAGTGCATTATATTTTCCTTGCTAGACCTAGGACTGAAGCAGTATGGATGGAGAGTGTTCAAGGTGCTCATTGATTAGAATAGACACATCAGAAGAAAGAGAAGTTGTCCTTTGCTGAGTGACATTTTAATTGAGAAATCTTTGTTTCTTACTATTTAACTGTACTCTGAGCTGGGAGTTTTATGTTAGACATGAAGTCAAAATCTCAACAAATATATGTCTAGGAAGATAATAGAAAGGTAGGTAGATAGATAATAGACATCCACGTACAAATACACACTAAATACAGTAATTACCATTTTCCTGTTTTTACCTGAAAAGCAGAAACACACATACAAGTAATAATACTGTTACCTACTGATCATTTTTCTAAGCATGCTGATGTATTGCTTTGTTGACACAGCTGAACCATGACATGGGTGAAATAATTGATGTTTTAAACATTATAAAACAGATTAGATTGCCCCAAGTGCTGAAATAGACCTAGATAGAAATTCCAGTTTTCCTTCATTTAACATCCAGCTGAATTCTAACATAATGTAAGCTGGTTACATAAAATCAAGAATGGATTAATTCCTTTGCAAATAGCCACAGTTAGTAATTAGGTATCTAGGGTAGGTCACCAAGCCTATTTATGTCATAAGATGGCATCTGAGTCTTCCCAAGATAAATGATGTTCTTTAAGATTCAGGATTAGTAAACCAAGGAACTAGGACACAAATCTAAACATCAGAAAATCTCAATTTATTTAATTATACTAATATATGATTAATGTATGAGCATTAAATCGAGAATTATTTATAGCTTAGCATGAGTTACTAACCTCCATGAATTTCTAGTTGGCTGAATTTCAGATAGAGGGGGAAAAGCAACAGAGTGTTGGCCATTCTGCATATAAAGTACATATTCTGGCTAAGCAGGAGACCAACACAGTCATTAATAAGAAAAGGACTTTAGAGTTGTGTGTAAACTGTGGCAACTTTCTTAATTGGCAATGAACAAGTTCATTGCTGGCACTCCAGTTTCTTCATTGTTAAAATGGGCAATAATACTTTCTTTCCAGGGGATACTAGCAACATTCAATAAAATTGAGTATGAAGTTCCATCTTTGAACTGCAACTGTGTGCACATGTGTGATGAATGTATGTATACATGTTTGTGTATGTGTACCTGTGTGTCTGTGTGCAAACATATACATGTATTTATGTATGTGGAGACAAAAGTTTGGCATCGGGTAGCTTCCTCTGTAAATTTCCACATTTTCTTTCTTTCTTTCTTTCTTTCTTTCTTTCTTTCTTTCTTTCTTTCTTTCTTTCTTTCTTTCTTTCTCTCTCTCTCTCTCTCTCTCTCTCTCTCTCTCTCTCTCTCTCTCTCTCTCACTCACACTCTCTTTTGACAAGGTCTCTCACCTAATCTGAAGTTTACTGATGCAGCAAGATTATCTGGCCAGCAAGCTACTGGGACCCACCTGTCTCCTCCTCTTCAATTCTAGGATTATGGGTTCTCACCACCATGACCAGCTTTTTATATGAGTGCTGGGGATCTGGACTCACGCGCTGAGGCTTGCATGGCAAGTGCCTTATGGGGTAGGCCACCTTCCCAGCCTCATGCATCCAGTTTTTCTTGCAGCTGTGCTCTGCCTTTGCAACCTCCAGCCATGTTCACAGCAACTGCTGTGTAGAGTAAATGTAGCTTCACTGTCTGGAGAAACATGGATAGAAAAATAAGGCAGCTGCAGAAACAGAAATGCTGAACATCTTCACATATGTAGAGAGCTGGAAATGCTAATTACTTTGAATTGCTTATATCATGTTATAAATATGTATTAGAATATTATCCTATGTTCTATGAAGATGCATACATATTATATATCAATTAATATAAAATAACAAGACAGGTACTGCAATCCCAATATGTTGGAGTCTGTATTATGCCTGTAATCTCAATACCTGAGAGGCTGAGACAGAATGCTTATGAGTTTGAGGCCAGCCTGGCCTACATAGTGAATTTCAAAAATGTCTGAGGTTCAGAACAAGATCCTGCCTCAAAAAAACTAAAATAGAGGGCTAGAGAGTTGGCTCAGTGGTTAAGAGAGTATATTGCTCTTGCAGAGGACCTGAGGATGGTTCCCATTATCTGTATCCTCTTGCTTACAACCTCCTGCAACTCCAGCATTCCATCTCTAGGTGGTATGATACCCTCTGCCAAGGGTACCTGCACTGATGTATATACACCCATACAGAGACTCACATGAACACATCAATTAAAAATAAATCTAAATAAAAGCTAAATTAGAGTCAGAGAGGTGGCTGAATGGATAGACTACTTACTGTGTTAGCATAGGGACTGGAGTTTGGGTCTCCCAAGCCAGTGTAAAAGCCGGGCTAGGGTGACAGTGGCCTGTAATCCCAGCTCTTGGGGAGTAGAGACCAGGGATCCCTGCAGCAAGCTGGTTAACTAGACTAGCCAGAATTAGTAAATTCCAGGTTCAGCCATAGGCATAGCCTCAATAAATAAAGTAAATTGAGGTTAAGAAAAGCACTGAACAACAACTTTGAGCCTCCACATATATGTATACATACATGTACCAACACACAAACACATACACACACACACACACACACACACACACACACACACACACACACACACACACACCAGAAGCATACATATGCAGAAAAATCCTTAATTAATTAATAATAATTCACTAAAAGTAATTTTTAGTATGTCAGGTTCTTGTATCTCAATGAACTGCCCTTTCTCAGTTCAGCCTTGGATTTTATTTGTAGAATTCCAATGATGACACACACCATCTTTGCATGCTTTTGTTCTGCTGACTGCGTCTGTCTGCCTGCCCCAGGTACTGAGTCATTCAAATAAAAAGGGTCCTGTCAGATGCAGCCATAGCAAGGCTTCAACTCAAATGCACCCTACAAATTCCAAATAAGAAATTTTGTTTGCGATGATTTCCCTGATACAGTGTGAAAATTCATATTTATGCCAACTGGATGATGTAAATCATATATCAACTTCAAAATGTATTTTTATACACATCTACTCACCCTCAAATTCCTGGTGTTCCCCAGAGAGTGGCAAAAGCATATAATTTATAATAGTGTAATTAACTTTTGACTATATTTGTAATTACATTTCTTGAAGTCTCTTCATGATTAGAAGAAATATTAAGGCTGTTAAAATGAATGTGTACTCTGAAGTATGAAAATATGAATTTTTCCTCCTTCATTTATTTTTTTTCTCTCATGAATGTATTGGATTTACATCATTAATCTGTGGGGAAACATTTTTTCACACAGAGTTTTCTGCTTTGTGCTCTTCCGTGTTAGTACATGTGGAGAACACAGCACACACCAGGAGTTCTCAGCATCAAATGAAGCAGAAAGGAGATTCTTTCATTCAGTGGTTCAATCATAGTTTACCAAGAATGACTACTAATAATCTTCAGGCACCTTTCCAAATTCTTTCTGACTTTGACAAAAAGTCCTTGAGGGATAAACAGTGATTCTCAGTTGGGGACTATTTTATTCACCCCTCTCCCCCAACCTAGAACAGTTTTTATATCAGGAGAGATGTGGGGTCATCAAAATTGGCAGGAGTTACTGACCTCTAGTCAGTAAAGATCAAGTAGATGCTTTAATGTTCCACAGCAGGGCTTAGCTGGCAAAGGGTTCACCCTGCAAGCACCAGGGCCCGTGTCTGTTCCCTGGGACCCACACATAAGGCCCACTACGGCTTTGTCACCTGTGATTCCAGAATTGGGAAGGTAGACAGAAGGATCCCTGGGACTCACTGGCTACACAGTTGGTGAACTCCAGGCCAGTGAGAGATTTTGTCTCAAAGGTAGATGCCATTTAAGAACAGTACAGGCTTTCTTCCATAAGAACACACACACACACACACACACACACACACACACACACACACACACACAAACACTCAGTTTCATTCTAGAAGTAATGGGTTTTCTCACTATAACACAAATCCTAGGATATCTGCCAAATCTCTGTAGAGCCATGCAGAGTAAGAAACCAAACCAGACAAATACCTTCTTGCTCTGCTCCAATGCATGCAGCCCTGGATCACACACTGTTCATCTTAATTAGATATTATCTTAAACTAAGGACACTGAGTGAGAGAGTTTAAAAATAGTCATGGTAATGAAAATGAACACATTTTGTTATAATTATGTGGCCCTCCAAAACTCTAAAATTGAGGTTCTTATTATAGGATACTATGTATCAGAGATACAAGGTATCGTATGTGGATAATTTCATCTGGCTCTTGCCACCAGCTCAGGAAAAACTACTGCTTTCGATGTGTTTTATAGATGAAGACATTGCTGGCCTAGAGACATTAAAAGCCTCATCCGAGGACTAAGTGATGGGTGAGGACTGGAGTCAGACACAGCCTATTGAGTTCTGAATTCTTTATCAAGGGCATGCCATGTCACAGTGGACTAGGAGTAGCTTGCATGGTGTCAGGAATAGCCACTCTATCCCACAAAGCAAACCTAGACTTTCTTTCTTTATGGGACTGATGTCTTTCTTGGCATGTGTGCATGCTGTCTCTTCTGCTCACACTTGACACTACAAGACATCAATGCCAATGTCAGCATCTTTGATCTAGGTACTTAGGATTGTTGTAGTCCCTTGACATTCCCTAAGTTCTCCCAGAGAGTGAGGCAGCTGAGGACGCATTGCCTGATAGACACTTGTTAATCCCTACACTTGCGGTTCTGCCACATCACAATCTTACTGATTTTATTACAAAATTAATAAGTGTGTGTATGTGTGTGGTAGGTACACATGTATGTACACATGTATGTATGGGTACTGTGCATGTGACCATTCATGTGGGGACCAGAGGACAACATCAGGCATCATCCACCTTGTTCTTTGAGACAGGGTCTCTCACTGGCTTGGAACTTGCCAAAGAGGCTAGTCTGTCTGGACAGCAAACTTTCCTCCCTAATACAGGGTTTACAAATGCATGTTACCATTTAGCAGTCTGTCGATCTTATGTGTATACAATGGTGTCACAGTGCACATGGACAGAGGACAGTGTGTGGGAGTCAGTTGTCTCCTACCAGGTTGGTTCCAGGAATCAACCTTGGGTCATCAGGATTGATAGGAGGCACCTTCACCTACTCCTGACCCATCTCATCAGCCTCCATGCCCAGCTCTTTAAAGATGGAGGTTCTGTTCAGACCCTCATACTTGCAAAGCAAGCACTTTACCAACTGATCTATTTTCCCATTCCTAGAAAAATGACATTTGGAAGCTGAAGAGATGCCTCAGCAGTTAAGAGCACTGGTTGCTCTTCCAGAGGACCTGAGTTCAATTCTCAGCACCCACATGATAACAGTTCACAACTGTCTGTAACTCCAGGTCCAGGGGATCCAATACCTTCACACAGACATACATACAGGCAAAACACCAATGCACACAAAATAAGAATAAATAAATGATTTATAATTTTTAAAGACCTTTTTTTACTTCTATCTCCCAAGTCTTTGCCAAGAGATGCACCCTAAGCTGTACTGTGGTTCTTTTCCCTCCAGAGTTCCAAGAGTGACATTCCACTAAGGCATGCCTGCTCGACTTCAGGGGCCAAGTGGTGAGAGGCTACTTGATTCAACAGTCACAGAAGTAGCTGCAGAATAAGTTCACAGGCTGTAATGGGCAAAGAGTTTCTCTCCCAGGACTTGGGATGATATTGATGGATCACAGCATTAAATGGTCAGTCACTTCTCAAGTCAAATGAAGGAAAAGTTGAAGTACAAAGAAATATGGAATTACAGCCAGTACTTATTTAAATGGTCTATAGGAATTCCTAATATTCAGGTAAAATAACATTATAACAAATTAAAAGTAAAACCATGTTATTTTTAATAGTAGGTTGATACTAGTACATGGTATAATATTTGAAATATGAAAAGAAGGTGCTAAATATCTGCTGATTTAATTAATTTATTGTTTTGGATAAGTGGGTCATGCACTATGATTCAGTCATACATAATTCATACACAAGGACTTTTCAAAGTAATGATTATTTTAGAGGGAAATTAATCAGTAATAACATGGAATCATCAACCTACCGATTTTCTCTCCTGCTTCAGGGATGCTAGTATCCATGTGTATCTGGGATCAAAGGAAAGGCAGAATTATACAGCTCAGTGACCTGTGCTCTGTTTTGTGGAGCAGGAAGGGCTGAGATGTGCCCAGGGATTCTGGGCAGTTGCTGCTTCTCTGCTCAGTCGCTCCATCTTTGAACTGGGCATAATAATAATTAGCAGCTTCACAGGAGGGCTGAGTGGATTAATGAGCTAACCTCGTAAAGCGCTTGGCAGGTGAGACGTTCTTGAGCGATGCTATGATTGTGCTCATTAGTTTTCCTTGACACTCTGGGAGTTAGTCTTCCCAAGGAGACATGTAATTAATGCTGCAGCTTTCTGTGGTTAGCACAATGCTTGCTCACAGGAGGGAAGAGCCTGGCACTTTTTCAGCCCATTGCTTACTTTGATAGTCACTGAATGTGGGCTCCCCAGCATCAGCACACCCCAAATGTCTTACTTTCAGTTGTCCTTACTGACAATGGAGCAGACTACGGGAATCTATTCAGTTAGGTTTGCCATTGGCTTACAGATGACATGCATGGTTCAAAGTGAAAATGAATTGCTACGTGACTGCTCTGGATGCCTCTTTGAAAACTATCCCCTCTCCACAGCACCAAGAAGCCTGCAGAACCCAAACCCTGGGATCCTACCGTGGGTAAAACCCCATTAGGCCTTTTCCTGAGCCAACAAGTTGCTGTTCGTGAGAGGAAAACAGGTCCAAGGAACCCAGAGGCATGTATTTGCCAAGCATGTCACACCATGAAAGTACATTCACTCCTTTGCAAGTTTGAATCAGTGGTCCAATGGCATAACCTTATTTTTTCATAGCTTGACTGAGCACCAGAATTCCTTAATCACTGCTTCATTCTGTTAATATTCTGATCCCACCCTTTGGCACCACCCTGTGCCCTGACGTAAAAGCCTATTCTTAAGGGGAAACTGTCCATTTCTCTCTCAGCTTTCCTCCAACAAGGTGTACACCTCTCAAGCCCCTTGCCCCCCTCTGTCCCTCTTCGTTCTTTCTTTCCCCATCTCTTTCCCCCCCACCAAATAAAACTCATCACTGAACGCTGTCTGCATGACATCTCTCTGTCTCTCACCCACCATGGGGCACCTTGGCTCTACCCACCAGGACCTCCCACATAGCACGTGTAATTCATAACACATTCCAATAGGAATCTTCCTCTCTTTACAAATTGATGGTCGCACTTACTGGAGTGAGTGGAGGCAGAGAATTTAGTTGTCCAGCTAGCCATCAAAGTGATTCACTTTTTCCTGACTTGTATCATGAAAGAAGCACAAAGTGTTTATTTAAGTGAGGACCCAGAATGATAGGGACACCTCTTACACATGGTCCCCAAAGACCCTGCTCAAGCTGAGATCTGGACCAGCAGATCAAGTGTTTACTGCACTAGCCTGATGATCTGAGTCCAGATTCCTAGAACCCAGGGAAAAAGCTGTGGGTACAGTGGTGTCGATAATCCTATTGTCTCCTACCTGGAGATAGCAGGATTAGACAGGAGCATTGCAGGAAGCTCTGTCTATGGGCTGGTATATGCCACAGTGAACAACAGAGACCCTGTCTTAAACAAAGTGGAAGGTGAAGACTAGAAGACTACCACTCAAGATTGTCCTCTGACTTCCACACATGTGTTATGGTACATAAGTGACCCCCTCTACACACACACACACACACACACACACACACACACACAATTTTACTGTACTCATTCAGTAATGGTGTTGCAATTGAAAACTCTCTCTGCTTCCTGTGTGCAGCAGAGACATGATCTCTTAGCTTTCTGTTATGGCCATCATTACTTCTCCAGTACTGCAGAGTCTAACCCTCTGGGGCCATAAAAACCCTTCCATCCTTAAGTTGCTTTGGTCCTGGTATTTATCACAGCAACAGAAAGCAACCAAATACACCTCCCTTAAATCACAATGCTATGTAGTCTCTTCCTCTAAGACCTTTTTTTTTTGGGGGGGGGGGGCTTTGTCCACATCTTGTCAATATTTGTTGTCTTCAGTCTTTTTGATCACGGCCACTAGAACTCAAAGGAGGCAATACTTCATCGCGATTGTAATTTGTAAGAAATAGTTTGCCTTCGTAAAAACCCATGTCTGTCTCCTCATTCCTGAGTGTGACCCTTGAGTGCAGGAGGACACCTCAGTCTTCCCTGTGTTACTATTCCATGGCTTGACCTGTTGACATAGTCGCCATTTGGTGTCAATATTTTTAAAATGCATAACCACCTTTTGCTAGATGGTTTGCTTGTGAGGATGAACATTTATGAGTCCAGTCCATTCGAAGATAAATAGGTCCCATGTAGAATTCTGATTGCCCTGACATTAAAGGAGGGTCCACGTGGTAAGGAACAGAGAGAGCTGTGAGTGGATATTGAATTGTGGTATGTTTGTTTGGGGGCGCCCTCAACCCACTGAGGGAAATCCTACATACCTCTTCCCCTTCATTATTCTCTGCCCCCGTTTGAATGATATCAGACAATGACTTTCTATTTAAGACTGGGAATGAGGGAAAGAGATAGACTTAATGATTTTTCTTTCACTGGACCTTTCTTTCTTAGCATAGACTCTTCATGGTATTTTCCCCCTTAAGAAGGTATTATTACTTTTCTCAAACACTTCATGATATCAGGAAGAGGCAGAAGCATCTAAGAGGGAGTGAATGGGGATCCTGTGACTAGGATGTGCTAATGGCCTAACCTGGTGGTCCTGAGGTCCTATGCACCCTGGTCCCCCTCCCACTGTGGGAAAGCAGCAGCTAACAGGGGTGATGCAGCCTAGTGTTCCTGCACGGAATTTTGCAAAATGAAGTCAATTCAAACCTTTCCTTTCTGAGAGTATTTTTCTCTGTTTAGAAAAGTATAGGTAAAGGAAATTATAAAGGAGATTATTAAAGTGACTCCAGTGCCGAGAGATAGAAAGACCTTAAGTTATCAATAAATGGCTTCCCTGGAAGGTTCTCTAATCGTATATCCTTGCAGAAATATGAATGCCTGTCTCATTGTGCCAGTCTCTGCATTAGGTATGAATAATTGAAAAAGATGGGCCAGTTTTATAAATGAAGACTGACAGACAAATCATGGTTTTAAATATTTCTTGTATTAATATGTTTGTCAATATGTATAACTTTAAGTGATAAAGTTGGCTTATATTTTTAACTTTTTTGAAAAGTTTGTGGTCTTTTGTTGATTACTAAAAGCACTTTATGTCTGGCACATTAGCAATTCATTTATTGTTATTGTTATCATAGAGCTTCTGCCTTACATCGTTTACATTTTTATGATTGTAGTTTTTCTTGCAGGTTTATTGGAGTATAATTAAGAAAACTGAACAGATTTCGAGTGCACAGTATTTGAAAAACTTCACATTTACATATAGCTTTAAACCATCACCACAATAAAAATAGCATTCATTACTCCCTCTCACGTATCCTTATTTCTGCTCCCAGCAATCTCTATTCTAAATTCTGCCAATATACATTTATTTGAAATACCTAGAAGTTTTTATAAACGGATTCATACAATTCATATTCCCCTATGAGGTTTCTTTCACTCAGCATAATTATTTTGAAATGCTTGGGGTGGAACTCAAAATGTTGAGCATGCTAGCCTAGCACTCTCCCTACTGAGCCACATCCCCAGTCCATCCAGCTGAGCCAGACTGTGCATCTCTAAGTCCTCCTCTTCATCACAAAGGCTCTAAATTAGCATGTCAGTAGGCAAGCTCAGTTGGTTAACCAGTGCTCAGAAGGAAGCCTGTGGCTTCTGACTTCCTGCTCTACAGACTATCACTTCTGCATAGTCCTGAATCCAATAATGATGAGACAAATGACAAACCCGAAATGAGGACTGGCTTCCCAAAGAGTGCTATCTGGAACTCTTCAAAAATATCATCAAATTTAAAAAAAAGAAGAAGAAGAAGCCTGTAGCAGGAATCTTAGATGGTCTTATTAATAAGATCAAACCTGAGCCAAGTATTGGGGTGAACGCTGGAAGATCAGAGAAGCAGAACAAGCCACAGCTTCCTCACCTCAGCCAATTCCTCAGCTGATCCTGTTTCCTCAGAATGGATGCCTCTCAGCTGAACAACTGCTGCTCAAAAGCCTAAAAGCTTAACCAGCCAAATGCTTCTAGTTTCTGGTCTTCATGCCTTATATATCTTTCTGATTTCTGCCATCACTCCCTGGATTAAAGGCGCGAGTCACCATGCTTGGCTGTATGTATCCTTGAACAAATGGATTTCTGCCTCTGGAATGCTAGGATTAAAGGCATGTGCTACCACTGCCTATCCTCTATGTTTAATATTGTGGCTGTTCTGTCTCTGACCCCAAATAGGTTTATTAGGGTGCACAATGTTTTGGGGAATACAATACCACCACAGAAGCCAAGTATGTTTGGAGATTAAAGAGACTAGAGAGAAAACCTGAATGTAGTGGCTGATCATTTTGAATTCTCTTTTGTGAAAGGACTGTGTTAGGGAGGCTGACAAAAATCTCAAGATGTGTAGAATACATAATATGACTTTAATGTTTATTTCATGATTTTTTTCCTTTTAAAAAATATATTACTTTTATTATTCAGTGTGTGTTGGGTGGTATGGTGGTGGTGGTGGTGGTGGTGGTGGTGGTGATGGTGGTGTGTGTGAGTGTGTGTGTGTGTGTGTGTGTGTGTGTATGTGTGTGTGTGTGTGTGTATAGTTCTTTTCTTCCACCAGTAGAGATGGAGGCCTGGGATTGAACCAGGAGGTCAGGCTTGGCAGCAAGCACCTTTCCCCACTGAGCCATCTTGCCAGCCCCATGTTCATGATTTTTTTTCATTATGCAAGGTAACTTTATTTGAGGAAATCTTTTGGATATGCTTATCTCTAAAGTGATCTGAGAAGGAAACAGGGACACACAGATAAAGTTAAAGCAGTTGTGCCCAAACAGGGGTGTTGGAGGGATCAGGATGGGAGCACCATGGGCATTTCTGTTCTTGACATTGGCACAAGTCTGAAGCTGTTTGAAGAAAATCAAAACATTAGGGGCTGCGGGGCGTGTGTGTGTGTGGGGGGGGCTCAGCAGCTAAGCACACTTGCTTCTGTCACAGAGATCAGAGATCCAGGGTTTAGTGGACAGCACCCACACAGCACTCATAACCATCAATAATTCTAGTTCCAGAGGGTCAAATGTCCCCTTATGGCCTCTGAGGGCACCAGGAACATATATGGTGCACAGACATACATGCAGCAAGATATTCATACATGTGATAGACAACAAATCTAAAAATTGAAAAATGAGAAAACACAATGTACAGTGGTAGGCTCTTTTTTAGAATCCTAATATAATCATCATCATAATAATCAGGTGGTTAATTTTCCTTCTTGCCAAGCACTGTTTATATACACACAAACATATGTTGCATATATGTGCTTGTATATACATACACACTTTGATCTTCATATTATACACTTGGGTGCTAGATTATTCCCATTGTCAAACCCAGAATGGCAGTTCAGAGAGACTGAAAGCCTACCTCTACTTTCATAGTCGTCCACTTTGGAGCTGGGATGTGGACTCCTGGAAGCTACCTGGAGCTCCTTTGAAATTTTTCATTCAGTCTTTCTTACTTTCCCTTTTCCGTACAATGCGTCAACTCCCAATTTCGTATCTAAGACAACAAAACCTCTAATATCCAGTTCTCTGTGTGTCAGAATTTGGGTGCAGCTAAGCTGGGTGCTTCTGACTCAGGCTCTCTCACAAGGCTGCAGTGAAGCTGGTGGCTGGTGGCCTCACGTGCGGGGCCTGCTGTAGGATATTTGCCGACAAGTTCATTCACAGGGTTGCTGACAGGTGACCTCATACGGAGTTGTGTGTCAAGACCAAGCAGCTGGCTTCCCTGTACAGCTTCTCTCTATGATGGAAAGATCGTGAATAAGATAGAAGGCTCATCTTTTGTAACTGAGGCTCTCAATCGGCCCATCTACATTAGCTGTTTTTCTTCTTGCTATGACAAAATATCTGTCAATAGCAACATAAGGAATGGGGGTTTATTGTGCTCATAGTCTGTCATAGCAGGAGAGTCATGGTGGCAGGGTGTGAGACAGTTGGTCACATCACATCCACAGTCAGGAAGCAGAGGGAGTGAATGCTGGTTCAGTCCGCTTCCTCCTCACTGCCCCTCTCCCACCACCCCCACCTCCAGATTCCAGCCCATGGAATGTTGCTGCCCACATTTAGGGTGGCGCTTCCCACCTTAGTCAGCCCAATCTAGAAACTCTGTCACAGACATGCCTAGATGTTTGTTTCCATGGCAATTCTAAAGCCCATCAAAATGGACCATCACACCATCCCTTTGGGTCTATTAATCAGAAACATGTCAGCAGCACCACCCACTCCAGAAGAGAAGGGATTGCATGTGGGACTAAATGTAGGAGGTGGGGAACATCTTAGAAGCTGCCTGTTGCAGAGTTGAAGACTTATCAGCCCCTGGGATTATTTCCAATTTTTCCTTTGGACATAGCTAGGACTTTCTAAGAGGCATCTTTGCTTCTCCATAAACACAAGTAGCCTCACAGTACCTTCTGGGTCCATTATTATGAGCACTGTGGGTGCTGACATTGTTAACAAAGACCTGCCGGTGATCGCTGTGACATCTGGGCCCCCCTGAATGAATGTCATTCCCTTCCTGCTCATTGGGTCCTGTCTTTATCAGCCTACCTCTGATGGACTTGGGGACATCCAGAAGGTAGAGAATGTGTCATTTTTGCTAAGACCATTACTCCCTACCTAGCACAGTCTTGAGGCCAGGAACTAGGTTAAAGAGAACTGGCAAATGTCTAGGAGAGCTGGCTTGAGTTTTGGCCTTGGCAGAGAAGTCTGACATATGGCTGAGTGGTTTGCACAGTTAGCTGGCTCTACATTACAGACTGTTACACCTGGGTGGTTGTAATAGAGCACACAAGCAGGTTGTGGACTTGATAACTCCCCAGGATTACAGCCTTAATCCTTTCTGCTTAATTGGAAAATGGTTTCACAGGACACCACCTTTGTAAAAAGGAGAAGGGCAGCACCTTAGAAAAGAGGACCCCAGTTTCTTCCAGGCACTTCTTCATCTCTGCTGCTTTCTTTGTCCCTGAGTTTTCACGGTTGGAGTCACTACTTGAATAGTTCTCTCTCTCTCTCTCTCTCTCTCTCTCTCTCTCTCTCTCTCTCTCTCTCTCTCTCTCTCTGTGTGTGTGTGTGTGTGTGTGTGTGTCTATGCATATGTGTGCATACTGTGAGCTCAAGTAACAGAAAAAAAAAAAAGAGAAGAAAACAATCACCTAATTCTATGTCCAGAAATTAACCAAATCAATATGTCACGGTGCTTCCCACTAGTCTTTTGAACATACGTACAAAGTGTAAATAAAATTAGAGCTGGGCAGATGGCTCAATTGCTAAAGTACCTACTGTACAAGCATGAGGACCTGAGTTTGAATCTTGAGCATCTGTGTAAAATCCAGGCATGGCAGTACATATCTGTAACCCTAGCACTGTGGAGAAAGAGGACACAGGAGGATCACTGAAGTTCTCTGACATCAGTGACTTCTCGGTTCAGTGAGAGACCCTGTCTCAAAAGGTAAGATGGAGAGTCATTGTGGAAAACACCCAATATTTGCTTCTGCTTCCATGTGTGTGTGTGTGTGTGCGCGCGCACGTGCGCACACACACACACAGACACGGACACAGACACACAGACACAGACACAGACAACACACACACACACATCACACAA